>NW_009942197.1:0-22678 GCF_000696875.1 Nestor notabilis | reverse complement strand
TTCCAAGTTGCCGGCTGGGCTTAAACCGCGATAAGTTTCTATTATTTTCTAGTTGGTAACTAATTAGGTAATATAGTCTGAAAGAGTTTTTATGAAAAAATGTGGTTTTAAAAAGGTGCAAATCTTGATTACAGTTTGTATTTCTTTCATATCAGCAATGACGTTTTCTACCAATTTCAGGAGGATATCTTATAAACAAGGGTCACATGGCAAATGACAAAATGATTGGCAAAGAGACATTAAGGCTAGAGGTTGACCAAATGTCTGAAATGGCATCTTAGAGGTCTGAAATATGAAGTAAGTAAGCATTTTCATCAGCTTACAGAATAGAGACTAGAACTTACCTGCAGTATATCTACAAAAGCCATTTTATTTGAAGTGAAAAATTTACTTCATTTTATATATAATTCTAGGTTTGTAATTCTAGGCTAAAGGGATACATGAAAAGAAAAAAATGGTCAGTCTTCTTAATAAGGATACTGACAAGTATTATGATGTTTGTTTTACTGTTTTGTTGGGTTTTGTTTGGTTGGGGGTTTTTTTACTGTTTTTAAAAAACAAATCATGGATGTAACTTTTGAAGTTCATAAAAATTGGGCTGTTTTGATTGGTTTATGTTTGTGGGGGTCATTCCCTTGGGGGCTTCTGTTGAACTATACATATCTAACAGTTGCACACAAATAAGCTGGGGAAACTATAATGACAAAACTAATTTGTATGCATAATGATAACATAAAGTCTGTTTAAATGCTTCAATTGGGCTTAGGTGATTCATAAAGTTTGTTCTTACCTTTTGCCACAGGGATGAATTACAGCCACACTGCAAATTTGATTGTGTGTGAAGAACATGTGGGAGGAAAACTGTAGCTAGACCCTCAGGGTGCACCTTACTGAAACAAAACAGAAAAAAAAAAAAGAGAGAGAAATACCAAGAAAATATAAAATGTTTAAAAATTACAAAGACATATAGCTCTGGAAGGGGACAATTAGATTGAAGAAACTACATTCTACATGGATTAGAAAGTAAATTACTTATTTGAAGTAAAATGTTTTTTATCAGGTTACTCCTTTAGACCTTCACTGAAACCAAGGAATGATGACAAGAAATTGTAATAAAAGAAGTTCTCTAATTCAAATAAAAATGAAGATAAACTCATTTAGGGAAACTGTTAATTTCACTGAAGGAGACAAAGCTGGGATTCAGCAATTCAGGACACAAAAAGCAAAGAATAGACATTATATTTTTTAAGTCAAAGAAAGATAACAAAGGTCACACAAGTTAATTTCAAAAGAGAAGTAATAAAATAAGATTCAAATTTTATTAATTCCACCCAAAGCAGATGAAATGGTATATATTTCTCATTAGTTTCAATAAGGAAACTCCAAATAGATAATATGTATTTAATTTTGTATCTTTAAGGCAGAAAATAAAAAAAATAAATTCCTAATTACTAACAGGAGACAAGGTAAGGTTATGTCATGAGGTAGACTTTAGAAACTATTGGGAATATATTTAGATTAAAGCATGGTAAGGAGGAAGATGTAAGTCTACATTTTATTTAAAAAGTGTAGGGGAAAAAGCCTAGTAAATACAGAGCTGGGAAGTATCTACATACAACATCAACACAGTCAATGACAATACAGTGGCCTGTGTCCAGATTATTTCAAGCATTATAGAAACAAAATATGTGTCTCCATGGCATACCTAACAAAGTTAAGATAATGTTTCCCTGAAGAGCAGATAATTCACTGATCCAGCAATATGTATGGGGCTGTATACAATTTTTGTATCAACAAACAGAGAAACAAACAACAAAATTAAAACTAATTAACTAATTACAAGAAGAACACAACGGAAAATATTAAAATGGTTTTATATTAAAATAGTTAAATTATATGATTTCATAGAACAAAATAACATGTTAAAAGTTTGCAAACGCAGTGAGATACTGTGCTAATAGGTAAAAATATAAAAAAACCCTAACCAACCAAAGTTATTGATCTGGCTTTCAGAAATAAACAACATGAGAGAAATACCTATAGCAATGGTCTAGCATAGGATGCAATTCCTATGTTGTCATGTTGGTATTTCTCACAAATTTTTCTTCTGAGGACATTGAGCTTCAATTTTATGCAGAATGAATCAACAAACACTCTGCTTTAGATGTCCCAATGTCTGCTTCAGAGAATAAAAATATGTATTAATATTTGTTTTAAAAAATGAGATACAAATATATTACAGTTTCAGCCTTGTGGTTGAAAGTAAACATATTATGGAAAAGTCCCACCTCAGAAAGCACACGTACTCTCACAATCCTATTGCCAAAAGCAGCAATATACTTTTTTTTTCTCCCTTGGTGTATCTCAGGTAATATTGAGACAGTAAAACTTTTTACTGATTACCATTCTTCCTATGCTCCATGTACAAGTTCAAGATCCATATGCAATTTATGCTCACACTCTATAGAATTACAGTGACTGGGGTTATTTTAGTTCACAGTGTAGTTTTCAAGTCAAAACAAAAAGAAGTGTCAAAACGAAAAAGAAGTAAAAACCCCATTCTTTACAAAGGATTTTTTTTAATTGCCTTTTAGTTAGGTGGCATATAGCATTACATAAAATAACAGATCCAGACAATATAAAAAAGTGTGTTGATGTTCACCTCCTTCATTCCCTCTTCCAGTCCACCAAATGAGTTTATTAATAATATTACATTTTTAATATATTTAAAAAACAATGCTGAAATTGTACTTTCCTGGTTCAAGTCCTTACAGGAACTATAGTTCACAGACACATTGTTTGTTAAGAGCTGGTTTTGCTGTACTGTTTTTCCAACAGTGTAATGTAGATATTATTGGAGGATGGCGCATGTTTAAGTTCCTTATTTTTAGACCATCAGATAAAATCTGGGGTCCTTAGAAATAAGGATAAGGCTCGCTCACTTAGTTGAGGTTCATCACATATTTACATTGTTTCATCCTGTGTTTGGAATGGATCATGAGTGGAAAATATATATTGAGGTGTATGTTGTGGATGGAACAAGATTTCTGCTCACAGTGTAAGGATGGACTAAAGGAAGTAAGTGTTTATATTAGGAAGTAACATCTAAGAAACAAAGAATCATAGGTAACATTGAAAAGGTGATATTTCACTTCAGCAAACAGGATTTAAATCGACTGCTGAATCACCCGGTGTCATTGGAGATGATGGCCTAGGATATCGGAGACATCTACCCAGGAATGGTAGATAAATTGTAAGAAAGATCACTGGAGACCTCTGCCATCTGGTCCTGTGTCAGATGGATCTAAAATAGCCAGCATCAAATATAGGTGCCTATATTTAAACAAGTGAATATTATTTAAATATTTAAACAATATTTTACTGTTTAATAACAATATTTTTTATTAAACTTTCCCACTGGTCTGAAGAATCACTAAAGTAATTTTTCACTTGTTTGAACACAGGAGTGGTCTGCTAGTTGTGCTGCTTTCAGTAACCTGCCTGGACTGCAGACCTTGGACAAGGAAGGTGTAGATTTCCTGTAACTCCTGCGTCCACCTGTCACTTCTTAGAAAGGAGACTTCAGCTACATTGACATGTTGATGTTTCAGATATCACTGGCCACCTCAAATAGCATTAAACTCCTGTATTTAGACATCTGTATCTCTCCATAGATATGTAGTTTAAAGTGAGCTGATATTATTTCTAGGCTCCAGTGATTGCATTGATTAGCTCTGCCTTGATTATAAAGTGAGATAAGATACCTAGTTCACATGTAGGCACTTGAATTTGTGTGTTAAGCTAAAACTGAATCCCGTATATAGCAAAACATTCCATTTTAAATCAGACAGACAGATTTAAACCAAGACAGATTTAACCTAGTAGGCTAATTTAAAAATCCCCCCAAAATTCAGCTGACTCTATCTTGTGCAGAATGGTTCGACCAGCTTTAATTACTGCAACTATTCTAAAACCTAAGATGTTATCATTTTAATAGACAGTACTTAATAAAGTATTTGCTAGTTTTGTATCTGTTGTATAGTTTTCAATCTACATGAAACTCTATGTGCTTTACTGAATATTAATTCCAAAAATGCTAGGCCTTTAAAAGTACAAACAAATTGTTTCTCAGTGTTATAACATTCAAAATGTTACCAGTGCTGGTAGAGAATTTTGTCACAGAGTCATAGAACCTTAGAATGGTTTATGTTGGAAGGAAGCTTCAAATATCACCTAGTCAACCCCCCTGCCATAGGTGCAGGGGCATCTTTCAATAGATCAAGTTGATCAAGACTCCATCCAAGCTGATACTGAACTTTTCCAATGACAGGGCATCTGCAACTTCTCTGGGCAACCTGTTCCAGTGTCACGCCACTCTCATAGCAAAGAATTTGCTGCTTATATAAAATATAAATCTACTGTCTTTCACTTTAAAATTATTACTCCCTGTCCTATCACTACTAATGTCCTCTGGAATTAATTTTATTGAACAGTATTTTATACTTATATTAACAATATTTTTTGTTATTTTCTTTTAACTACTGCTATCAGAAATTGTACTTTTAAATATGCCTAAATTTATCTTCTGACATACTATATGTATCATACACTATATATAACTTTGTGTATAAATAGAAATAAAAGTAGAATTCATTCTCATTTTTAAATCCATCTGTCCAACTACTATCAAAGATCTCTGACAGCAAGCTGTTCTTTCCACTTCTTGTTCTCAAAACAATGTCAATAAAGATGGTGTCTTCAAGACTAAGTTACTTAATAGGTTTATCCTTCTCAAAGCCTTCATCTTGTTTTTATTTCTCCTTGAGCATTCAATAAACACTGAAGATGACTAACTTGCTTAGAATCCTTTTTCATTTTTTTCCATAGTTTCAGTGTGTATGTTTTTAATAATGCTATGGTTGTATTAAATATTTCTATACATATTTTGAAGTAACTTTTTTTTTGTGTATAAATAACAAAAATTTAGCTATTTGTCAATTCAAATTTAGCTTAACGTTTAACACATCAGAGATGTTGTTTGGTCAGTCAGCATAGAACTGTACTTCAGTCAGTCACCTCTGCCTTTTTAGTGTGACATGGCTTTGTGCGTTGTCATGCTAGCTGCAAAAACAAGCTTTTCATTTTATACTGGCTCAAAAAATTTCCTGATAAAACATCAAATACTGACATATTTATTCTGAATAATTTCCTCTGACAAATTTGCAGCTGAACTGCAGAAAAAAGTCATCTTGTTAGGATGACATTCAGGAACAAGTATAATCCTTGTGTGAATGAAGAAGGGTTGTACAGCTGCATGGCCACTAATATGTCATGTGACACATTTATCATGTGTGTGACAAGTTTGAGTTGATATTCCATACCTTTAGTCTTCCCTGTAAATGTGTACCTGGCACACCCAGCAGTGGAAAACTTGAGTTAATTAGGAGCATGCTTGTATGATGTTTAGTAGTGATCATGAAAGGTGTTCTCAAAGACTAATATTGCAGATCTGTACCTAGGCTCTTTGCCTACTGATTTAAATGCTACTCCAGGATGGTCTTAGAGATCAAGATGTTGAAATGAATATTTAGTATTCAAAAATTTCCAGGTAGTCCCACTCGTTCTTTTACCCCTGTAATCCTTACTTTGGGCAAAGTATACAACACAGCAGTCATGGCTTCTGGAAGTGCTTTTGATCATTTTGTTCTGGTCAAAGCTTACAAACAGAGCTGGTGCTATAAAAATAGAAATTCATGTGTTTTAAAATATAATTAATATTTTTTTAATTTAGGATACATTCTGATTCCTGTGTGTGAAGTGATTATGAAACTTCTCTTATGTTTGTACTTACTGACTCACATTTTAACTTTCAAACATTAAGTGGCTTATATAGAAGACCATAATGAAGTCATTTATTAGTCAAAACACAAATGAATAACATATAAAGAATTAACAAAGCAATTCTGGAACCTTAGTGCTAAAGTGAGGATCTGAAAAAGTATGAAATACTATTTGGTCTCCTATTTTACGCAAAAACTTATTGTCTATATCTAAGGTTTTTTTTTCCCTGAGATCAAATAATGAAAGTTCTTCAGAGTTTGTATATGAATACCACCCAGCTCTGGAGTCAGAACCTGTAAAATGATTGAAGGTTCTGATTATAGAAAAATTGTAACCATTTAAAATGGAGATGCTTGTGAGTAGAGATTTTTAGCTGAAATACTGCAGTAATGTGATCATCAAAGAAGTAGAAGATATTTCCATATTTCAGTTGTCTTAACCCTCTTCTTTAATCTTTTAAGATGATGTCTGTGTCATGCTCAAATGAAAGTCAGTCAGCTGACACTGTTCCTGGTTTGTAACAGTAGTTCAAACAGGCTCTATTTTGAACAAACATGGTATTGCTCTTAACTGAGCATAAAGGACAGGCACTCCACTTCCTCTCTGTGGTGGGTCCGAGGCTGAATGAGTACACCTTCTTGATTCCACCCTTTCCTGTAAGATGATTCTGGTGCATACACAGCTAGCTCAAGAGTTCTTAGATACATGCAACTTAGAGTTAAAGTCATTTGTGAAAAAGTGATTTAGCCTCCTAAACTATGTAGAATTTTTTTGAAAAGTTTATCTTTAATTTAAACTTCACCTGAAAATTCTTATCTTCAGTGTTGCAAAAAATTAATCTGTGTATACATTTTTTATTGAGGATGTTGCAAATTCTCAGTCCAGTGCCTTTGCTGCAGTATTCTAACCCTATCTTAAAAAAAAAAAAAGTGTATTAAAATACACTGTCACATGTAGACCAGAATCCAGCAGGCAATTTACCCACTACTAGGAAACCCGACATAGAACCCCATAAAGACACATGCACAGAAAACTTGAAACCCTTTCCTTCTGACATTCTTTTCACAGTTTAGTTTACGAAATGGAAATGTAGCTTCAAGATATTGATGTATTTTGACATTCTCAGACAAAAGACCAACAGTTCTGTTATGATAATTCAACAAGACTAGTGGTGTGCTGTTACAGTGTGGCTCTGTGAACAAGTCGCTGTGGGACTGTAATTTGTAGTGAGTCATCTGCATTGAGATAATCGAGTTCAGGCTCGTGTCATGCTTCAGGCAGCTTGCCCTATCTTCACAGACATCTAAACCACCTCTAATTACCTTTATCCTTCTATCATATCAACTCTTTTCTTTAGACCCTTTTTAACCACTTCTGCTGCACATCTCAACTTAGTTAATGCTGATGTGACCTAGTTTACCAACCATGGTCTTGTTCTCTGTATTTCAGATCCCAAAATTTTGCTTTTCATTATGTAAAATGTTGTGAGAGCTATATGTGCCCCTACACCATGAATCACTGCCTTGCTGACTTGTTAACAGGTTACTGCCCATTAGGTGATCCTTGACAACAATTCACATACGAACTCCTGCACCACAGTACTTAAGAAACTATTTGTTCCTTTTTTCATGAATTAAGTCACACCAATCTATTTTGCATTTACTACAGTCTACAAGCTCTGTACACTGATTTACAATGAAATGTGTGAAGGGTCTTGGTCAATGGTAAACTTGAGGTAACTCAGAGATGACACTCTCTGAGGGACCAAAGATTCCACTTCAGAAGTGGCACCAAAGACTGCACACAGACTGTTAACGCTAGCCAAAAAAAAAAAATTCCTTTGAAATGACCATCTGTCATGGTTCAAGCCCAGCTGGCAACCCGGAACCACACAGCCGCTTGCTCACTTTCCCTCCTCGTTCCTCCCCCTGCTCCCGGAGGGATGGGGAGGAGAATTGGAGGAATGTAACTCCCACAGGTTGAGATAACAGCTCTCCAGTAACTAAGGTATAATACAAACCACTACTGCTACCAATAATAATGATAAGGGAAATAACAAGCGGAGAGGACACAACCGCTCACCACCCGACGACTGATACCCAGCCCGACACGAGCAGCGATCTGGGCCTTCCGGGTAACTCCCCTCAGTTTATATACTGGGCATGACGTGCTATGGTATGGAATACCCCTTTGGCCAGTTTGGGTCAGGTGTCCTGTCTCTGCTTCCTCCTGGCTTCCCCTCCTCCCTGGCAGAGCATGAGACTGAGAAAGTCCTTGGTCAGAGTAAACGTTACTGAGGAACAACTAAAAACATCAGTGTTACCAGCGTTGTTCCCAGGCTGGAAGTCAAAACCACAGCACTGCACCAGCTACTAAGAAGGAGAAAAAATGACTGCTGTAGCTGAACCCAGGACACCATCCCATGGGCAAACTATTTCCATGTTGAATTATATATCGTTTTATTAAAGCTTTATTTTAATTTACTAGGTTTCATTGACAAAGAAAATGCTTTCATGTGTTATATACCTTTGTCCCGCATCTGAAACTAAGATTTGTTAATCATCATGTGAATGATCCCCTTGAAAAGAGCTAGAACTCTTTACTTATGTTTCTTTGTATTTTATTATTTTTAGAAGATACAAACTGTTATTCATTGTATGGGATTGATCCCTACATATAACCCTATCAGTATTTTTTACCTTAGAAATAAAGTTGTCGATTAGCTATAAATAACATAAATGAGCATTCTTGATGAGTTAAGGTGTTGAACAAAATTTGAGAAATCATTACTTATAGACGAAACTTATTAAATTAAGCTTACCTTTAGGCATACAAACATTTCTTTTACTATCAGTAGAATGTTTATACTCTTTAAATCGAAGCTGTTAAAACCTGTGCTAGGTTTGATGGCCCAGAAATAGAAGCATTGGAAATATATGGATCTGAATAGAGATTTCTTTTGAAACTCTAAATATAACGTGTTAGTGCAGTTAAAAATTATTCGTATGGTCTCCCAATACTTCAGCAAAAAGTTTGTCAAATTCTACCTTGACATTGTGGGATGTTTGGGGATTTATTTTTTTTTTTTTTTATTCTTCATGAGATAGAAAAGCATATCTGTGATAAAATAAAAAATTACCCTGTTATGATTTTCATGTTGAATATTTCAAGAAGCAGTGACCATGCAAACAGCTGCCATCTTGTGGATAAAAACATCCTAAGAGTAGGTGGCTCATGTTGCCAGACTACAGAAGAAAAAAATGTTTATAATAGTTATCAGCCCTACCTGACCTGGCATTCAGCTTATACACAGGATTACGAGAGCTCTAATTGTGAGCTTGCACATTCAATCTCTAAAACCTTTTATCACCTGACTGAGTTCTAATTTCCAAAAAAATCTTTAGACCTAAACCTTCCAGTATTAACAATGTATAGGTTAAGCAACACTGAAGTACTGCTTGTGTTTTTCAATCAGTGTCTGGTGCAGAGCTATGTTTTGTAATATAAATAATTGGTTTAACCATTAAATTGATGTGACAGAAACAATTGTCATGCAATTAAATGCAGTAATGTTTTCAACTCATGGGAAATATATACTAATAAACCTGAATTTTGCTTTATTTGAGAACTAAAATATCCACTCTTGTTAGATTCTTCAGCATTATTCATACACCAATAATATTATGTTATAGAAAGAAATTATATGGTTAGTTACTAAAAATCATTGGTCACTTCTCTTTAATTCTCTTGTTGTTTCTTTCTTTTTCCATGTGATTTGTATTTGAAACTATGATGTCAAAAAATATCACCAGCAACAGTACCCCCATTGTCTGTGCCAAGTGTGAGATTTAACAAGCTAGTCTCTTCAGATAAACAACTCACAGCACAGTGATAGGAGCATACAAATTGCGTGTTGCTGGATTTCACATGCAGTCAGGCACACCTTTCTTTGAGCCCTTTTAACCTCTTATATATGCTTATTTCATTTAAATGATTTTTCATTTAAAGAAATGGCCTTACAACTTTTGTGTTGAATTGACTTGTTACTACTGCATATGTAAAAGGTATGATTTAAATCCTATCATATTTTTTTCCATTTCTGGTATAAATAATTTCCAACTGGTTATAATGCGTTTGTGACAGCATCTGGAAATGTGAAAAATGCTGTATGACTTGATTAGGATCATGGAACTGCTCTGTTATCTACAGTGTTACCTTTGCTCAGCCCGAATTTCCAAAGTCATTCATGTTTTTAAAAACACTGGTAATAGATAATTTTTGTTCTTAAAACAAGGAGCATCTACAAATTAATCATTTATCACTAATATTTATGTCATTCAATTTCAAAACCTTGTCATATACTACTGCAAAAAAAAAACTTTTTAAAAAAGAAAATATCAAAATTTACAGGCCATTTACTAAGAAGTATTCTCCACTAAAATTCAAAATTAGCATTTCTACAACCCATTCCAAGTAAATTCTCTACTAATGTAAGTTACTGCTTAGTTCATAAAGCATAAGCTCTGTATTATGACTGTAGACAACATACTTTACGAACACTAAAGACTGTAAGCGTGCAGCACTCTACCATTAATGACTGTCTAGCAGGTAATCTCTACCATTAATGACTGTCTAGCAGGTAATCTGTGAGTGATTTGCTCTGTTAAGGAATAAAATGTAGTCTGAGTAAGAATAATAAATGTACAGAACTTTATTTCATCAAGGTAAGATTAACTAGGTATCAGAAATCAGGTTATTTTTCAGGCCAAGTCAGCCCATGTAATCAAATCTTGTCAACGATGTGATGTTTGGTCTAGACTCTTTATAGCACTAAATATTCAGTAGAATATAACTTGTACATATGTCGTGGTTTAAGCATACTTTATCCCATCAATAACTCTTTTACTCACAATTCATATCTTCTTAGCAATTACTACATCTTACCTTTATCATTAATCATACAAAATCAAAGCTGGCATTCCCATTGTCCAAATTCATATTTTCCAGTCTGTAATTCAGTTTTGTTACTTTGCATGCAATGAATCTTTTGTTATAGATGCTTCCATTTGAGCACCCATATTTTCTGAGAAGGAATAAATAAACAGTGTCTTCCATTTTGGCCTAAGTTTTGACTTATAGGTTAGCCTCCAGATCCCCACACAGAACTGATGTTTGTTAAGTTCCCACTTATTTAATCTCTGAGTCTCAGCAAGATAGTGAAAGAACCACGAGGAAATGGCAAACCTATTTATCAAGTTTATTCTAGAAATCTTATGTTTCATGTCTTTTATATTAAGCTAAACCATGTTTGATTATATTTTGCTTTTCCTGTTTGTTTGTCCTGGTGTGGTTGGTGTTTTGGTTTTGCTTTTTTCACCAGAGAACAAATTGAGCAAGACAATTTTTATTTTTATTTTTTCTCATGAGGAATAACAGACCATAAATAGACAAGTGTGGTATATATTTTACTGTAAATACTGAATCAGATTCCTATCCATTGAAAGAAAAAATCAGTTTCCAGGAAAAAAAAAAAAAAAAAAAGTTGATGTAGAACAAAAGATACGACAGATGCTGCAGAAGATTTTTTGCATTTTTCCTTAAATCAATTGGAATTTTTGTCACCTAAAGGGGGGGATTCAAATATTCATTTACAGAAAAAGCAATTCTTTAAGCACTGATTTGGACTCATTTAAAAGTTCACGTGATTTATGATATTTCCTGTAATATCACAAAATACTTAGCACCACTATATTTAGGACACCATATATTTGGCGGTGTGTTTCATGACTCATTTAGTACAGAATATCTGGGCTGCTACTTAGCGTTCAAAGAGTAAGTGTGCATGTGCATTTGTGCATCTCTTTACTTTTGCTATTAGTTTTAAATACTTAAAAAGGTGCAGGAATCAACCTGACATTGTGACAGTGCTATGTTCTTGAATTTACACTCTCTTTCCAGTGTGTACTTTTATTAATCTCATGCCTTAACAGAAGGCAATGCAAAATCATGTGAGAAGTGAGTTCTCCAGGTGCTGCATGCATTAACCTTTCCTTTAATACTTCTTCTGTACAATATTTTCACGATTACTGTCATTTAGTAAACAGATTATGAAAATACAGTTACCCGAGGGTCTTGTTTAATAATGTAAGCAAATTAGTTTTTTAGAATTTTTTTAATTGCTACATTCAATGGCTTAAGCAACAAGCAGCACCTGCCTTTTCAGGTCCCCAAAGCAGGAGCTTCTTCTACAGGCTCATTTTCACAAAGGGAAAAAAAAAAAAAAAAAAAAATACCACCAAAAAAAAACATGAAAAAGGAGGGAGAGGGTTGGAGGGAAGGGAAAAAAAAAAAAGCAAAGAAGAAAATAAAAGAAAGGGTTAAAAATAAGAAGAGCCCTGCTGTGTGTATGTATATAACGATTGGAGAGACACATTTCAATCCGTGGCTGGCAGCTTAGGGTTAAGGTATGATTCCAGGTGATGGAAGCCAATGAGAGTAGCCCGGTTGCTGTGCCTGACATCATCCTGCCCGGGAGCACCCAGTCCGGCCGGGGCAGCACCCAGCCGCCGCACCAGCGCCGCCGGGATGTGATGGATGTTTACAGCTCTCCCTTGAAAGCCAATTATCTCGCTTTTGTGTGAGGCCCAGGGATCGCTCAGGCTGCCTGCTCACACACAGCACAGCTGCATCGAGCTGAAGCAATTGTTTTCCCTGTGTCTGGTAAGAGTCTGGTCTGGTTTACCTTCCCTTTCAGAATAAAGGTGATGCGCCTAACCTAAGAGGGGAATTGCTTTCATAGTTGAGAGGCTTATATAGCTATAATATGCAAAAAGTAGCTTTTACTGCCAAAAAGGAGATCCTTTAGAAAAGGAATATTCTGAAGGAAAAACAAGTCTGTGTCTGGCAAACTCTACAATACAGAAATAAATAGCTTGCATGTTTATGCTGATCGTCAGGTGAACTAAAGAGTTATTAGGCTGACAAGACCATTGCACAGAACAATAATTTAATACCTGCATCTTTCCTTTCTTTTCCTTTAACACTTGTATTTTTCTATTGAAATATAGCTTTTGTTGGCAAAGAAAGAAATGGGGAGATTCAAGAAGAGGGATTTTAATGTGGTACCAACTTTAAAAAATGTTCTGGGATACTTTTGTGGATTTAAATAAAAAAATATGAAGATAAATACCAATATTTTCAAGTTTCTAGTTTTGGAATTAGTTATAGTTACTTTGTTCTGCTAATTTCTGTATTTCAAAACAATAAGGAACTGAGTCAAAGATTAAAAGTGTTCGATGTACAATATGCTGATAGCAAACTACCCAACAAAGGAGGTTTTGGTTTTTTGTATGTTTTTCCCCTTTATGTTCTGTAGCACCTGTTAAAAAATGTAGCATTCTGTAGCTATGAGTGCGGACAGAGGCTGGAGAAGAACTGTTTGTATCTTTTGCATTGTTAGCATCATTGTGGTTTGCACAGGAAGGAGGGAAAGGGGAAGAACTCTGTCCGCCTAACTTTCTAATTTTGCAAGAGAATAAGTAAATTTAAAACTTCTGAACTGATGTGGATTTAAGAGATTAGAAGAGACACTGACACTGACAAATCAGGTGCAATAAAGGATTTAATTGACTGAAGGAGTTCAGGGGCTACTGTATGAAGAATCCAATAACCAGTTTAACTAGTCAAGTAGTGTATCTAATAGGAAATAATAAATAGCAAGCTCCAGTTAATTTAAAAGCTTTATGACTTTAATAGTGATTTTAATTCATTAAATAAATAGGCCACTTAAGAACTCTCTGCATTGATTTCTGTAATCTGTGATTATACAATACAAAGTTTTAAGTAATGACATATGCAGTGAGTATTACAAGTGCTTGTAAAACTGAGTTATATTATCATTCAGACTACCTATGATTAAGTCTGCTCTAATCACTATCAGAAGGATAACAGTTGTTTTCAGCTCTAACACCACTTAAGATAGTAGGGTTTCTCAGCTGTATTATACTTTTGTATTTTTTACTACTCCAGTCCTACCTATGCAGGTCCTCATATTTACCTTTCAGTTTTGGATATGTATGTGCCCAAACAATCCCAAGCTTCTGTTAAATGCCGTATCTATGATATAGGTGGGTTTATTAAAGAGGAACCTTCACTATGGTTTGCTGCGTTTTCTCTAGCAAAAGGCGGATATTCAAGTTCAAAGATGAAATGACCATGGCCTGTAAGCGAGAGGAGTATCTGATGTTATAGCCTTCTTGCTTAGATCTTTACCAAACTTAACTAAAACTTGTATTGTGCCAGCCTTGTGATTGTCTTTTGGGGTTTTTTTTTGTTTTTTTTTTGTTTTTTTTTTTAATTAAAAAGTGAAAGTGTTTGAACCGCTTCCTCAGTATTACATACCTACATATTGCCTAGTTCCTTGTCATTTATCAGTGCTTCATTATTGGGCTTTATGTCAGATCTCACAATAATTCTGTTCCTAAAATTCACATATGAAAAAATTATCTGTTATTTCTGCTGAAATACAGGATGATGGATATAATGTAGACTTAATGCTGATTTGCTAGATTCTCATGATGTTCTGATCCAAAGCATTCCAAGACTGGTTTTGATGTATGAATCCTTTAAAGTAGCAATGTATATTGCTTTATTAAATAGTAATCATGGACCTAGGCAAGCCAAGGAAACTTAATTATATGAAAATCCAAACAGATAACAATCAACTTCTCATAGAAAATGAGGCTTTCTAGTTTAGTTTATATTTCAAAAGAAAGAGAAATCTCTTCTGGAAGGTAATTTTATGCAAAAAATATGGGGTGGGGTTTTTTGCTTACTTTCAATCAGAAACTAAAATTAGATTAAGAAAAACTAAGGAAAACCGTATTTCTTTATGGATAAAACCAGTGTTGCAACCTTTGTTTTTTCTTTAAAATAATAGAGACAGCTATGAAAATGATATTACGGGGACTGCACAGCAGATAGACCACTGATGGGAAAAGTCTTTCATGTTCTGTGCTTGAAGGACAGATTCTGTCCACAGACCATACTTTGTGAAGTCAATGCCCCACTGTATTAAAAGAAGAATTAGTATTAAGTTGCTTGATTGTGAGAACAGGTCGTTTTGTTTGTCTGATTTTCTGTGAATGAGTCAACTCATCCATTTTCACAATGACATCAGGTAACAAGGCTTACAATGAAGATTTGAGTCATTCCTCCTACACAAGATACTCACTTCTCTTGTCAGATAAGTTTGAGCAAAATGACAAAAGGGGATTTCTTTTTTGATAAAAATTCAGTACATTTAACATGTCATAAAGAAAAGTGTCAGCTAAGCAGAAATATGATAATAACATTGATTGCTGAAAAAGTATCCGTATCACCAGTAGTAAAAACATGAACTAAAAGTAATTCTTCTTCCGCTATAACTGACAAAGGAAAATTACCCTTAGAAAATACAAACTAAAGTAGGATTGCAATAGCATATTTTCTTCTATATCCAGTTTACAATAAGTACATGAGACAGAGGAGGTCCTTTGTGTTCCAAGCTTTGGTCCAAGAGTCAGGTTTTTGTTTTATCTAGGATACATCACAAGGAGGCTCCTCTAGGAACTTCCAGATCATAAAAACAGCGACAAAACCTTGTGCTGCAACCATCCTCCTTGTCCATCCATGGGGTTCTCTATGTATAATAGTGCCAGAGAGTCTACTCTATTCCCTTAACTATTTTCTCATTATATTCCATCACCTAAGCCACAAAAAAAAAAAAAAAGTTAAATATATACATATATTTTCATACATACATAGTTTTCACCTATATAGCTGTTTCATTTCTCTGTTTGTAAAGTGAAAGGCAACAGAGATTACAGAAAGTATTTCCAATGTGGGAGATGGGAGATGTGGATCTGTTTCTGTCCCTCCAAGTCATTGTTTTCCTTTAGAAAGAAATCCAGATGTACAGGCATGGAAAGCACACCATGGACATCCTGCAATAGGACACCTAATAGATTGATAAAAGGATGATCTAATGTAGATCACGCATTTGTCATACAGTACAGACACTGACAACTTTTTTGTTTTCTGTTTCACTTTGCTTTGTTTTGAATCTTAAACAAAGTCTAATGGATGCCCTGATACACAACTTACAGCTCAGAGTTCAAGGTAGTTTCACAATCTCAGTTTAGATCTTTTGCCTCTATATGTAGCATGGTACTTTTTGTTTCCGTAATTGGGTATTTCTACATAGGAGTGTGACACTGTGAGAGCAAAGTCAGTCCTATGTGGTTTAGTGAGAGAAATATTAATTTTTGCTAATTTCAGTCACAAAGGTTCCTCTTAGAAGAGAGGAGAGAGAAAGAAGCATCTCCAAAAAATGATTTATGTCATTGTTAAAATAATTATTTCAGATGAGCTAGAATCACTCTCTCAGGGGTCAAATTCACTCTGTAAAGACAACCTACCTGAATACTTTCAATTAGAGTTATCTAACTTCCAGACTTTTAAGATCTTAAGGTGTAATTAAGATCTTTAAGATTTCTGAGTAGCAGTGAATCCTATCAGAAACATATTAAATAAACAACCAAATAATTATACCCATTTTTTACTGCATGTTTGAGTCACAGTTACTTATTTCTGCAATAGATGGACTCTGGATTTCATCTCTGTAGTAGTAGGGGTGTTGGCCAGAGTGCTTGACCCAAGACTTTGAAGTTCCATATTTTTTTTTGCTGGCAACTAGGAAATGTAAAGGTTTTGGGGAATGTAGATCCATGGCTGGGAATAAGGGGAAGCATGCTCCATCTTTTACATTCATTCATACTTTGTCACCCATGCTTAAAGCTCTTCTTATTCCTATCCATAGCCGTTTGTTTACTTGCTCCTAGAATCATTGGAAACTCTAGCTATTGCTCATATACACTGCATGTTTTCAAAGTATTACAACTTGGCTAAATTTGATTGGGTTTCCCCCCTAAAAGACAGAGACAGCACACACATTTCTCCTGCCAGTCATCAAGTCCCTGCACTAACATTAGGGACTCTTCGGATATCATAGTACTGAGCATGGTCAAAGAAATGTCACTTGTCTAGTCTCATTCTTTGACAACAGCTGCAGTTTTCAGTATCTATAATTTCAGGACAAATGATCAGTGTCTATAGTGGTAAACAGGAATTTTTAAACACAGACATCTTTCCAGTTGTCAGTCAACCCTTTCGGATCAGCCTCTGTGCAGGAGTTCTTAAGCAATCTTCTGATTATGCCAGTTTACCCTGCCACTATGCATAAAACAGCCTAGAGATTTTAACCCAGCAAATGTACCAGGTCTATGATTTTGGCTGAAATAGTTTGTTGCAGTTTAAAAACATAGACACATAAAATAGTAAGGATGTATCAGAGAAAGTTGTGCTGTTCCTTACAAAAACAGACATGAAGCTGGAAGTTACTAGATAGAATGTATTGATATTTTTCTTATTAACTATCAGAAACAATTTCTTTGTAAACATTGGATTTTAGGATCTTGACTTCCTTAGTGTTACCTAATTGAAAGTGAATGATTATAATGGATAAACAGAAGGCAGAAGTGTACTTTTAACAGAGAAATACTAGAAGACAATGTGAAAATACTTCTCTCCCCCTATTCCCTGGCTTTAAGAATTTAACAAATAAAAAATTGTGGTCAGATTTTCAAAGAGTAAGAAGACTTACTGCTTCCTGAATGAAACATAATCTATTACAATCTATCACAGAATAATATTACATTATCACTGGCAAATGAGAAGTGTGGCTTTCATAGTTGCCGAGCTACACTTATCCACATCTGATGGTCCCCATTAATTTTTAACAATCGTTCTGTCACCAGACCAGTGATCTGTAGAAAACACTGTGGAGATGTCACATTCCTTGATGATTGCAGCTAATGCTGCTGCCCCTCTGAATCAGCATGAAGTATAGACTCTTTTATGACTGAATCTGCAATCTGGGATTCGATCATGCTACTTATAGTATTGCTAATGGTCTATAGCACTGACAAGGGCTGTGTTGAAGACAGTCTCTCAGTTACCCTTGTTTTTAGTTGTAAAGGGAGACATCTGGATCCTACATATCAGTAACCAGATACAAAACACCACAAAGAGGCAAAGAGATCATGACTTTCACAGGTGAAAGATTTTAATAGGTTTGATTTGGGGTTTGATTTTTTTTTTTTAAATATTTGTGGATATTTTATCAATATTCTTTCTGAGAAAAGGGGGCAACTTATTTTGATCTGGTTTCTAGAGATTTAATTACAGTCACATGGCAAAATAAAAGGAGGCTTAATGACATCTCAAGAAAACAAAGTTGAACTAAAGAGGAGTCACTTGTACAGGGTGTTTAAACAATGAAATTGAAGTTACCATGTAGTTCTATATTAGCAAAATGCAATTTTCAATCTTTATCAAAATATTGTAGAAACACTGCCTTGCTTCCAAGAAGGAATCCTTTACTTACAAGTCCTCATTTTGATTCCAAGCTCAAGTCCTAAAATGTGTAGTATTTAGTTTGTTTTGGTTTTGCATATAAAAAACATTTGGGAAGAATTTTTCTCGAGTTAATAACATTAGAATACCTAGATTTCCTGATTTTTCTCCTTCTCTGAAAGAATATCTGAATCTCACCATGCCAAATATCCTCAAAATCGTCAAGAAGCCTATTTAATGCCACTGTCCTTGTGACTGCTGCTGTAACCAATGTGTAAAGAGCAGCAGGAATTATAGTATCTTGCGTCATTATTTCATCTTAAAATTCTCACAGAACCATGGGGAGGAAAAAAACAACAGGAAGAGCCGGGATATTAATGATCCCTGGAAACAATGCTTGATTTTCTATGGATTTACGTCCGTTAATTTATTAACTTTTAAAGTGATTTATACTAAGATTTCTTTTTATCTCTCCATATGCTTGTAAAATTAAATCATTCTTCTCCCTGCAGGAGTAACAAATACTGGCTTGTGCCAACTAGTTAGGATCATGTACCCTCACTAGCATACCAGGAGAGCTGTGTTTCCTCATTGACTCTCTTGTCAGCTTCTTCCAACTCAGAGCAAAGGAAGTAAGAAATGGATTACTCTGTACTGCTTTAATTGGCTCTGGAGAATTGTCCCCAAGATGTCTAACTTTGATGTCTCCTACTATGTTTAAAAGTTATTATATGGGGATGAAGAGTAAGCCTATTTTCCAGAAACACACTAAGCATTTCATGTACAGTTATAGTTCTAGTATATCTTATAAAATTTTATAGTTAATTTTTCCTATGTACTAATTTAGCTTACATGAATACGATTTAGTACAGCATTGAAGTAGCCTTTCTATCAAACACTTTTCTATGGGTTTGTCACATCCCAGTGGATGATACAAACAGGATTTGGATCTCGCGGGGTGAAATTAAGACACAAACCAGGTCAAATGTCCAAATAATGCAATTTATTATCTAAAACTATTGTAAAAAATAAAATAACATAATAAAATAAAATAAAATAGCATAGAAGAGAATAAAAGAAAATAAAAGAGAAGAAGAAAAAGAGGAAGAGTAGGAAAAAAAGGAGCAGAGCAGTATGTCAATAGATTTGCAGAAAGAGAGAGAGTGAGAGAGTCAAATAGTTGAGTTATCACCACAGAGTCATACGGCGTCCTATTGCCAGATTGGTGGGAGAAGTCTTCCAACTAGCCAGTGGTTGTGTGGTCCTCTATACCATATTGTGTTCGGATGTTGATGAGATAGCTGTTGCCCCAGCATTCTGCAACAACTGTGACCAGCCATGGGCTGCATCTGTGAATTGCACTGATTTCAGCAGGCTTTTTATCTGCTGACCACACAGTTCGTTCCTTGCAAGGATGTTCCCGTCCACTTTTTGTTTCTTGCAAGGACTTTCCCATCACTTTTTGTTTCTTGCAAGGACGTTGCCATCCACTTTTTGTTTCTTGCAAGGACATTGCAGTTCTCTTTTTGTTTCTTGCTAGGATGTTCCCATCCTCTTGCCAGCACTGAAACATCCCAGCCTCCCTGTGCAAGGGCGCGCAGCTGAATCAACAGACCTGAATCCACAAGTTGTTTCAGAGAGCAATAAAGTCTCTTTCTGAAGGGTGAAGGGTAAAGGGTCTTGCCACACTCACTACAGTCCATAGCTCACAGAGAGCAATGGTTGAGACAAATACCTGTTTTACATATCAGTCCTACAGGGTTCTCAGAATTAACAGTAATTCTTTGAAATCTTTTCAGAACATGTAAAACTTCTGAAGGCTGTAGTTATCTAAAAAGATTAATTTACTTGGTCTAATTTCTAAAAGGTAAAAGTTTCATTCACAGATTGGTAACTATTTCTTCCTGGTGTCTGACAAAGACCTTTAGGTTGCTTCTAAATTAGATGTAAACAAGAGAATAAGCAGACCCAAATCCTCAGTGGGCTTCTTTCCTCATTAACTTCTTTCCTGTGACAGAGAGAGGAGGTATAAGTTTCTTGCACACTTGCAGTGAATTGTTTCCTGTGTCTTGCAATGGTTCACATTGGAGCTGCAGTAGGCTTTCTGAGCTTCAGGGGGGCTACACTAAGAGAAAAGGTTAGAGTGATTTTGTTAAGAGTTTCAGAAATTCAAGAATCACAAAGGACTTTTGTGAAAGAAATTGTGACAAACAATTATAATATCATCAATATGAATAACCATACTTAATAATACAGATAATAGGAGATAATTTACTAGGTCCTACCTTATCCATGTTGACAGATGCATTCAGGAACTAAAAATCTGTGCATTTACACTAGAATCATTCTTCCTTTCAAGACAGCTAAACTCATTGCCAGTTATTTGGTTGCATTGGCAAGCTTACATTTAATGTGGCTTTTTATTAAGCATTCCATTTCCAAGAAAAGATTGACCCTTCTTTTTTTTTTTTTTGTCGTCACATATAGTGCACTCTATAGTACGTTCCAGGGACCATACTGCACTGGAGATAAAAGCTTTTAAGCAGCTCAATATCTGTATTAAAAAAGATGACAGGAATCTTGAAATTAAATTGTACATGAAACATTTGAGTTCTAGGCAATCCTGATTCTGAAAGAGTTGAAACCTATGCTGTTGTCTTTACAGGATCATATCACAAACACTGACCAGTGGAGACAGGGATCTTCCCACTCAATCAGTTGAATCTGGACACTGTGCAGCCACAAAAATCCAGGAGTATAAGCATGCTGGTTATCTAGGAAATCAAGCAGCACTGCATCTTTCTGGTACTCTGATGAATGATAAATGCTGGGTTATTTTTTAATTTTTTTCTAGTGAATGTTTACTACAAAATATACAGGCAATTCAGAGAGCTGGTTGTAGAACCAGGGCAGCTATGTTCCAAAGAACATAGCGAAGGGCAGGTGCATTTCCAGGTACACAACATAGGCTTTATGTGTGCATCAAGACCATGTTGTCTTTTCACTTTTGGATGAGAACCCCAGACCTCTGCATTCCTTGTTCCCGTATGAAAGAAAGACCAAGTGCCACTGTGTACTCCTATAACTGTCCTCATCTGGATGACTGAGAACTAGCACAGTGATTCACAGGCTGTATCTGCATCACAGGAAGGCTTGATGCTGTTTGTGGACACTCTGATGTGGGTCTATGCCCTGTATAAACTTCCTTGACAATCACTCACACACTTAACTGATACAGATAAGACATCTAATATAGGCAATTGCCATTGCTCACTAATCATGGTCTAATACTTAAGCTTTCTGACTAAAATAAACAGTCTGATCTTGACCTTATGCACTATGAGAAATGACACTTGGAAAGCATATTAATCCTCCTCATTCTTCTAATATTGTGATTCCACTTTAGCTTAAATCACAAAAAGATGTTTCTAACAGCACTGTTGGCATCTAGTTCTCCTACACCATTCTGTCTTCCTTACCTGTATGTCTATTACTCCTTAGATCTTAAAATCAATGAATAAAGTCATTCTATAAAGGGCAGAGTAAATGAAGACAGTTTGAAGATAATTGGTGTGGTGTTTTTCCCTTGGTAAAGATATGTGATTACACTAATCGTCTGCAGACTGGGACAGGGACAAGTCTTTGGCACACAGGATAAAACAGTTCTCGTACATTTCCTTAACCAGCTGTTGTCAGAGAAAAGCCTTTAAGTCCTAGCGAAATGCAAAGATGTCTTAAAAGATATTTGTCTCTTCAAAAAAAGAAAATGGCTAGAGGTACGCTAATGGGAATGCTTTCCAAAGTATCATATTTGTCGGTAGTCAGGTTTTTGGGTACAAATTGTTGCCTGGTGTATGAGGAAAAAAAATAACTTTCCTTTCACTTCACCATTTTTAAGTTTATAGCCTATGAAAGGTAACATCCTGTGTCTGCAATACAAAACTACTTCTGCCCTCTGACTCATGCTTCTCTGGTCAATGCCAGTGCTCACATTTCCAGAGCATTTGTGGCCCTGCACTCTTAAGGCCAAATTTTGTTGGTTTAGAAGCTCAAATTCTTGAGAATTATAGAGTTCAAATTGACTTTTTAAACTCCTCACTGATTTCCTGTATAGATTTTGCATTGACTAAAACCTTGTTTCAGGTCCAGAAAGATAATCATGTTATGAGTTGCATAAAAAGAAACATGGCCAGGAGGCTGAAAGAGGTGATTCTGTCCCTTTGTTATTGTAAGACCCCACCTGGTGTACTGCATCCAGAACAAGGAAGACATGGATGTCTTAGAGCAGGTCCAGAGGAAGGCCACAAGAATGATCAGGGAGCTGGAACACCCTGGAAGACAGGCTGAGAGAGTTCATAGTATCATAGAATAGTTAGGGTTGGAA
>NW_009942196.1:52966-73606 GCF_000696875.1 Nestor notabilis | reverse complement strand
CCTTTCTCTTCTTGAAAATGGGGGTTATATTCCCCCTCTTCCAGTCATCAGGAACTTCACCTGACTGCCATGATTTTTCAAATATATAAATGAAAACATGCAGACTCCCATGCAAAGGTCCTTTGCACTACAGTGTGGTTTCCTTAGCAGATAGCAGGGAGCCCTTGAACCTGTGAGGCCTGGTAAGTATGCAGGCAGCCACCGGCAACACAGTTAGCAAGTCCTTTTGTGAAGACAAATGAACTTTTCTGTGCTCCTGAAGACACCACAAATGCCTGATAAAACATCCACTGAAGTACCTGAAGTACTTCAAGTGTTGCATGATCATTTCATCACTTCTGTTAACTGGCGCAGAAAGCTAGAAAGGGCTGATGATTTTGTTTAAAAAAAGGAAGCAGATGTGGAGGTAAATTCAGAAGCTTGTACCAAATCTTCCCCCCTTCAGAGGTGAGGCAGCAGCTTCAGGTTGCATAGCCAATTAAACACTGGATGGGTACGTGATGAGAAAAACACTTTTCAACTGATTTTGGTATGTGAGGGTAGTTTCAAGCTCAAGAAGCTGGCATGCAAAAAGAACAACTTCCTGTGTTTCATACACAGGGCCCAGCAGGCCAGTCACATCCCTCCTGGTCTGAGGGACATGCATTAGCAGCACTGGTTATCGCCACCTATAAACTCTCTTCTTCCCCTCACCTGGGGAGAAGACAATGTCTAAAATTCTAAATTTTCTATTCTAATTCCTAGAGAAAAAAAGAAAATTACAGTAATAAAGATGCTTCCCATAGCATGCTCTCAGTGTGATATGTGTGTTAGTAGTTTCAGCTGCAGCAATATGTGCAATGTCTGGTCACTAGATATGTGTGACACTTGTCTCTCTTCCGTAACTGGAAGTATCTTCCAAAACATCTCTGAAAATACACCCTGTAAAGAGAGTTTTCTTCTTGGTGACACCTTCCTACCCACTATCTTTTATTAAGAATTCAGACATGTCTAGCCCAGAAATATTCTAATTAAAAGCTGTAGTCAGCTGTTTGAGCAGCAGGGTTTGAGCGTCTTTTCCAGACATGATAGCTAGAAATCTGTATCAAAGAAAGTAAATCTTGCTATGTATTTAAACAACATACGAAAGGTCAGGTCCTTGACCAAGTGCCTGTGTAAACTTTTAATCTCTGGTTATGCACAGGAACAAAACAAAAGCCTGAAGGCAATTGTATCTGTTACTGAAACAGTAATTAAAGCCTATGAGGGTGCTGCTTAATTTAGTCTTCAACCTTTTGAATCTGCTAATAAGTTGGGATAACTGTAGAGTCTTTGCAACAGGCAAACAAAGCAAATATTAAAAGTAGCAGGCTTAAACTGGTGGCCTAGATGTGTGCAGCTAAAGCGGGTGCCTTTTTTGCTCAACAAATTTTCTGCAATAACTTTTCTTTTCTGACTGTAGCCCATGAGCTGAACAGGAACTGCTGCCAAAAGGGAGGAACCTGTTTTCTGGGTACATTTTGCATATGTCCAAAGTATTTTACTGGTAGACATTGTGAACATGATAAACGTATCAGGTGAGTAAAATGTGGAGTGGAATTTTTTCCCAGAAGTAATAACAAGCTTACTACCAAGACATGTAATTCCACTTTCTAGGCACTTTTTTCCAGTGCATCAACTGAGCCATACAGCTTGGTGTCATTGGCAAACTTGCTGAGGGAGCACTCAATCCCACTGTCCATGTCACCCACAAAGATGTCGAACAGCACTGGTCCCAACACTGATCCCTGAGGGACACCACTCGTTACTGGTCTCCACGTGGACATTGAGCCATTTACCACAACTCTTTGCATGCGGCCATCCAGCCAGTTCTTTATCCACTGAGTGGTCCATCCATCAGATTGATGTCTCTCCAGTCTAGAGACAAGGATGTCGTGCAGGACAGTGTCAAATGCTTTGTACAAGTCCAGGTAGATGGTGTCAGCTGCTCTGCCACTGCCCATCAGTTCTGTGGCCCCATCATAGAAGGCCACCAAATTGGTCAGGCAGGATTTCACCCTAGTGAAGCCATGTTGGCTGTCAGCAACCACCTTATTGGTTTTCATATGCCTTAGCATGCTTTCCAGGAGAATCTGCTCCAAGATTTTGCCAGGCACAGAGGTGAGACTGACTGGTCTGTAGTTCCCTGGGTCTTCTATATTTCCGTTCTTGAAAATAGGGGTTGTATTTCCCTTTTTCCAGTCATTGGGAACTTCACCTGACTGCCATGATTTTTCAAACATGATGGACAGTGGCTTAACAACTTCATTCCCCATCTCCTTCAGGACCTACAGATAGATTTCATCAGGTCCCATGGACTTGTGCACATTCAGGTTCTTAAGATGATCTCGAACTTGATCCTCTCCTACAGTGGGCCTAAGGTCTTCATTCTCACAGTCCCTGCGTCTACCTTCCAAGACTTCAGCAGCATGGTCAGAATGCTTGCTGGTGAAGACTGAGGCAAAGAGGCCATTGGGAACCCCAGCCTTCTCCAAATCCAAAGTAGGCAGTTCTCCTTTTAGCTTCCAGAGACAGCCCACATAATCCTTAGTCTGTCTTTTGTTTGTGACATACCTACAGAAGCCCTTCCTGTTACCCTTGACATCCCTGGCCAGACTCAATTTTAACTGGGCCTTAGCTTTCCTTACCTGATCCCTAGCTTCCTGGACAATATCCCTGATTCCTCCCAGGCCACCTGTCCTCACTTCCACCTTCTATAAGCTTCTTTTTTCCTTCTAAGTCTTCTCAGCAGTTCCTTACCCATCCATGAAGGCCTCCTGACCTTCTTGCCTCATTTGCTTCTTGTCAGAACAGAACACTCCTGAGCTTGGAGTTTTTATTTTATTATTATTTATTATTATTTTCATTACCATCATTATTGCTGTTATTTCCTAACATTACAGATTCTGTGGCCTGGTGAGGCATGGGGAGCAGACCAAGGACAGATGCTTGTTCTGCCAGTGTATCCATGTGGTCCTTCAATGTTTTCCTCATGGTCTAAGAGATGTTTGTGATAAGAAACACAGGATGCCTTTTATGATGGGAATCTTTAAAAAACCATCCAGCTGTCCAGTCTTGTTATTCATGCTTCTGAGTATTGCTGAGACAATTCTGCCTGCATCTAAGTGTTAAATGTGTTAGGCATCTAGTGATGCTCTCACCCTGACCATAACCTGGTCCTCATGTTCCTGATCACCAATCTGGTATAAAGTCATAATAGCTACAGAAGTAGGTCTTAAATGTCCCCACAGTAAAGAGAGTGGATGTGGCTTGGAGTAAACTGAAGGGGGACAGTTGGGGTTTGGGATTGTTTGGTGTGGGTGGCAGAAAGCTTTTCGGGGGGGGGTGAGAACTGGAGGGAAGGTGTGTGATGAAAACAGGCTCTGCTAGCCAGCATCAGTCCCATTAAAGGCCAGTCCATCACTAGATACTTTAGGTTTTACCAGTTGCCAAATCTTTTCTACATTAGGATCAATGGCATTTGACCCAACAAGTGTAGGCTCTTCTGCCCTACAGTGGTGCTTTTAGATCCAGATTTGAGCCACATGCAGGACATTGCTTCATAGTTTCTATTTATGGTGTTAGCTTTGGAAAGTAGAGGTCTGGATTTGGTGAGATTTTTTAGTGGATTATTTGGGGATGGGTTTTTTTTTCTCCACATTAAATTCAATATGAAGCTTGAAAGGTTTGGATAAACAACATCTGGAATTTATAGGCTTGTCTGAAGTGTGAAACTTACCTTTTGTGGGAAAGCAAATGGAGAAGAACACTTTAGTTTTCTTACTTTTAGTGTTAAGTGATTCTAATTTATCTGTCTGACCTCCCAGAAACTGAAGAAGAGAACTGACGAGTATATGTATGTGTGTATGCATACACGCATGCATATGAAAAGTACACATGCAGAGATACGAATATACAGTTAGATTTATATTTATCTATGTACATAATGTATATGTACATATGCACAATATATAAATTATATCTATAAATTTATACACAATATACTAAAATAAAAAAACCCACCTGGCTTTCTATGTGCAGATGAGGTTGAGCAACTGTGGTGAACTTCTTTCAGAGGCTCTTCAAACAAGTCTTCTAAATGCATGAGCTTATCTATGCTTGTGTGTGACAAAAAAAGAGGGCTCATCTTTGTTAAACATTTATCATGTTAAGCTATTAATGCTAGAATTGAGCAAACAAAAAAGGACAACATTCCGATTACCAAATTTGTTAATTTACTTAATGGTTTTACCAGGTTAATTGGATTTTGTTAATCTCTTTTGAATGAATTTTTCTATCCGCATTCCCTTGAGGACTTTCCTTGCAACGGAAGAAAAAGCCTGAGAGCTTTAGTACTCTGACATTTTTGTTTCACATTAAAACAAATTTCTGAGTCTCTAGAGGGAACATTACCTCCAGCTACTTATTCCATATGCACTTGCAAAGAAAAATATGGCAGCACTTAAAAAGCAACATTCTGGTGAATATCTGAGATTTACATATGAATACTTAGATATCTTCTCTCCTAAGCACCATAAAATCTCATCAGTCATTTCTTAAACGTTCTGAGTGCTGCTGTTTGCTGCTCTTTCAAAACTGTGAACGCTGTCTTTAAGGACCCTCCATCACTGCCTGCTCGGCTGAAGTAGTTTCTGGGAGGGCTGAAAGGAAGTAGTTTAGAGGAAGAAAGAACTTGAAAAAACCCAGACAAACAGGCTCGTTTCTGCTTAATTTCAAGCTATTTAAATGGAAGTTTTCTATTTGTTCAGGTATCACAAAAGAAAAGCCACCTGACTGAATGCAGGTTGAACCCAGGTCTGAAGGACAGAGCCTTCAACATAAAGCCTACCTCCTTTCTGCACCAGCCCAATTCCCAGTGCTTTGGCAACTTCTCTAAGGAGTAACAGAAAGGAAAATAACAGTGGTAGCCTGACTGACAAAACAGTTCCTATACGGAGGTTCAGGTAGCTGGCAGTTCCAGGCTTGACTGATTATCTGCCTGTGGTGGGAGGATTGCAGGGCACCTCCATGTCCACCTTCCGTACAGCTGCATGCACGGAGGGGCTACCGAACTAGAGGGATGGCACAGCTCCTGGAAATTGAAAGAAAGATGCTAAACCCCACATTTGTCTGCATCTTCAAATGGCCTTATTTCATCCAACAGTTGATATATTAATCAGTCTTGAAAGATCAGTTCTTCCAGTGGAAGCAAAAAACTTCATGTACTTGTTACCTGTTTTGTTTAACACTGCTAATTGTCTATTTATTTCAGCTACCGAAAAGATAAACATAAAACTGTTTTTCTAGTGTTATGTGTAAAGTTGTTTGGGGTGTGTTTTTTTGTTGGTTTTGTTCGTTTGGTTTGTTATTTGTTTTTTTTTAAGGGGAGGTGTTTGGTGGTTTGGGGTCTTTTTGATTTTTGGGGGGTTTGTTGGTTTTGGTTGGTTGGTTGGGTTTTTTTTGTTTAGGTATTTTCTTTACGAGAGAAAGTTTTCTCTTAAATCACAGTTTTAAAAGTTTTCATCTTAAATATGTATTGGAGTTTTAGGTGTGTATTTCACCTTTCTAGTTACTATTGCCCTGTGTAAATAAATTTTTATTTCAAAACTAATTTAAACACACTTTCTATTTCTTACACTTACAAATGATAAGCATATGGTACTAGTGCTTGTCAGAATTTTGAAACTGCATTCCAAACATGTAAATTATGTAGATACACTTTTTTTAACCAGGTAATACAGCACAGAGAAATTTCAAGATCAAGCCTTCCTTTCAAAAGCAGAAATAGCAGTACTGATTTTATTTTCTTTTAACAATTTTATCTTGAGGTCTCAGTTATGCTTCTTTATTTCAGCAGAGCTGTAAAATTCACATGAGAAGTATTAGTACCTTAAAATAAAGATACTTTTTCCCTGCACACACTCAGAGCCTTTTCAATTCTCATAAGTAAGTAACTGATCAAAATGTCTATTTTCTACTTTAAAAAGTTTCATTTGAAACTAAAAATGGGCAGGAAGAATCACAAAATTCAATCTCAGTTCCACTTTTCATATGTTTTTTATCTCTAGGGAAGAGTCTGGAGCTATTGCAGAGCAGATATCTGCCTATGCCCATCATAAGAGACCCAGCACACCATTGAAGCCGAATGCTAAAACCTATGTTCAGTGGTGGCTTATTGTCATTTATTTATTAAGCCTGAAGTCTTTAACACCAATTGAATGAAAGCTAATCTTTCCATCAGTCTTAGGAAGCTGCTTGTGACACATAGATCACTGCAGTAGGTTTCATAATATTAATATTTATCTAAAGCACACACAACATCCTTAGGTCCTGGCTGTTTCATTAACTCTCATCATACTCAGCAACTGATATCTTTACTGCCAAGAGCAGGTTTTGGTTTCATTTGGGATTACTGGGAAGGGAGGGGCATGTGGGTTTTTTGTTTTGTTTTATTTTGAGGGTTTGTTGGTTTTGGCTTGGTTTGTTTTTTTTCCAGAGAGAAATCAAAGGCAAATAAGAGGTCTTTGCTACCCTAACACTGGAAGTTCAAGGTAATCTTTCTGGTACCATGTCTCACAATAACTTCTACACCCCATAGACAGTCAGTGAGGTAGGTATGAAAAAAACAACATATGTTCATACCCAGATGGGATCTGTTTCACAAGCAATAGTTTCTCTTTCATAACTTTCCTAAGCTGGGAATTTTGGTCACATAGCTGCTCTTGTACAGACCACCAGTAATTTAGCTATTTCCTGCAGCAGGGAAAATGGATTCAGGTACAGCTCTATCTAGCACAACAGTAAACATTTCACTCCTAATGTGGACTACAATACATCTTGCTTAAAAACATGTCAGCTGATGTAATGGAAGGAGGTAAAAAAATTTCTTAATGAACATTTTCTTTAAGATTGTCTAGTTCCCCGTAGGGCCTAAGAGTTTTTGTCTTTCCCTCCATGAGGGCAACCTGATTAAAATACTTTCCTCCTTTCAAGAAAAGGCAAAGAAGTCATCCACAGTTCAGAAATGGATTTTTTTCCCTACCCAGCCTAATGTGTGACAAAAGAGTTCTATGTATGCGTAGGACAAGCTCTGTTTTCAGCCAGCTTTTCAGAAGCAATCTATACAGATGCACTCAATTAATTCTGCCAACAGCATCTGGCTCTAAACTTCCCATCCCCACCTACACAAACATTTAGCAATATCCCCAATATGATTGACTGAATAACTGATTGGCATTGCTCCATGCTAAAAAAAAACACCCTATAAGGAATCCCATAAAACCCTAGCCAGCCATCCATGTCTTACCTTGTTGTAAGATAGCAAACACTGACATGTAGTTAAGGAAATAGCAGAAAGTTCAGAAAGTTGTGTTAATCCTGTTTAGCTCCCAATTATTTTTTTTTAAAGTAAGGTTTAAGCACTTAAGGGGATATATTTCATATACATATTTTTCTTATCTGTTATTGAAATTAGAAAGCAACTAGAATACTAATCCTTCACTCTGTGTTTGTTAGATGTAAATGAGGGAAAAGCAGTTCAATGTAGTCCACTGCAATTCTGATGTCTCATCACAGAGAATCAGAGCTATCAGAGGGGAAAAAGTGCTACTTACTTTAGTCACAATTAAATTAGATTAAACACATTATCCTACTGTATACATTATCTCATCACGGATGTAATCATTAGTTTTCATTAGGCAGTAGAAGGGGCTAAGACAGAAGTGCACAGATTGGAAAGTGTCAGTCAAAAGTAACAAATATTTGTACTTCCTCTTTCCTGATTAAATTTATTCATTACAACTGGTACTCCTTAACAATTCAATTATCCAGGTGACTTTTCTTGTTCTTTCAAAACACAGCTGATTTCTATTTTTGCTTGAAGTATTAGTCTTGTTGAAATACAAATGAGTTTTCAATTTCTCCAATTCTTCATTTATTTTCTCACCACACTTCTTTATGAAACTATGAGAAAAAAAAAAATTTACTACAACAGTCATAATTAAAGTCTTGTTTCCTCAGATAGAAACAACTTGCCCTATTCTCTCAGGGAAGCACTGAGCCCACTTTCCCTGTGCAGCTTGTCATGTTCCTCCACAGGACTAGAAGAATAACAGGCTCAGATCTGAATTTGGGCCACAAATACATCTGTGTGTGCCTTGCCAACACCCCAAACATGTGCTGGCTGATGCATTCTCTAGAGGAGCTCTTGCAGCATGTTACCATAATTTTCAGCCACAAAGGTATCCCAAAGCACCTGTTTTTTTCAGTGAGCCTGGAACAGATACACTGCTAAGTTGATCTTGGCAAAATCACAGCCTTCAGGACACACTAAATAGCACCTCTCAGAGTCTTAAGTGCTGAGGCAGTATCAGAGACACAATCTCTGATTAGGAAGGCAGTGTTGGCAGCTACACGCAAGGTCTGTGTGCTGTTAGTGTCGTAGAGCTTCTGTCTAATGGAGGGCCATCAGGAGTGGCCCAAAGAAGCCACAGATGACCTGAACAGGGACCAGATCTTTCTGGCTGATTCAGGCCCTTCTCACAGTGTTATAAAAATATGAATTTGTATGACAACAGACAGTGGAATCCCACCAAAAAATGATTAAGATAATGCCCTTCTTACCTGATATACCACAGAAATGTCAACAAAAAAAAAAATAGTGTAACCATGGCATAAAATCTGTGACGTTTTAATCTGTGAAAAGAGGTTGTGAACTAGCAGGTCTTTGGTTTCTTGATATCCTTTATGAACTTAACATTCAAGGAACTTGTGAAAGTCATTTGAGAAGCCACACTCAGAAGTGAGGTCTCCTATCAGGTTTTTATTGTGCACCAGTTAACAGTTGCCAAGTGTTGCAGCCCATCACATTTCAAACCCCCGTCTTCTGCAAAGTCCAGCTATGAAGAGGACAGCTAAATCCCTGTGCCAGGATATACTAACTCTTTGTATTTCCCTTTGTGTAGCTACATGTGTGATTTCAGGCTGTACTTGCACATAATTGCAATGAAGGTCAAGCAGGATACTGACTTTTATGATCGGTCTAAAATCACAGCCCAGCCCCACAAAGTTTCCATGTTGAAAAGTCTATGTCCTTCAGCAGGACTTTTACAAAATGTACAGTTGCAGGTTTAGACCCCAGTAAATGGTACTATCGTTATTATTTACACCATATCTGCACTGTTGGTCACTGCGATAGCCAGAATGAACAGAAATTATTCAGTGGCATACGGCTGACCTTGACATCTCATAGAAGGTTTTGAAACTTTGCTTATATTTCTTTTTCACATAATTACAGAAAACTATTTCATGTTTGCTCATGCTTGCTGAGAATAAGTAAGGTAATAAATCTGGATTCAGAGGACTCTGAGTACAGCTCAGGGCAACAGTGCAGTTTAAATGGAGTGTCTTATCATTTGATTTAAAATTACATTATTGTAACATTTCAGAGGCTTGAGTGAGCAATTATAGAAGTAATATATCTGTAGCACTACAGACATGCAAGTTCTTTCAGAAAAGTAAAACAAAAACAAAACAGAAAAATGGTGCTGAAAATCTTACCCTGATTTTATGAAGTATTGCATGTATTTTCCAATACTTCATAAAATCTCCTATTTCTTATGATCATATTGAGTCCTGAGGATAACCTTACAAAATATGGCAAGTTTGACCAGACAAGAGAATAGTGAACAAAAATTAGAAAATGTAGTGCAAAAATCTGTTCAGAGAAATGGTATTAACCTATATCACTGGTATGCAGGTTTTTTGACACCCATCTTGTCTCTTCATGGACATATGACTGGGTTATTTCTCAGTTATAGAAATCGCACTGTTTTCATACCAATTAACCTTGGCAGAGAGTCTTCATTTTTAGACATATATCACTTTTTCTGCTCCTCTGTGAAGCTGTGGTCGTCCTGTTAAATAGTAGATACAGAGTTGTGAGACTTAGATGCTCAGTCATGAAAGAATAATTGACAAACTGAAACTAATAACAGTAATATTTCATACATAATGGGCTAAAACTTATTTACATAAACCATGTGGATCTCTTCTTGAAAAACTAGCAGCACAGCTGGCCACTTTTTCTTAGTCTTATTTCTGTCTGAAAGCTAGCACATCTTGAGATGGCGATGAGCGATTATGAAACGTAGAGGTTTCCAACTGCAGTGACATCAAAGAGCTTTTTCCCTGCCTATAAATTGCCACCAGAAATCTACTGTCACACACGACAATGCTGCAAGACATGTGTTGGCATTTCCCTGGTCAAGAAATTAGATAACCTCATATTGGTTTTCAACACCTGCACTATTTAGAAACATTTGAGTCCTTGCCATCTCAGTGCCTGAGGATTGTGATGCAGTCTTATGACCTGTTAACCATGAGGATTCATTTCTGTTGTCATGCTTTACTATAATTAAAACTGCCCGTTCAGTCATTTATAGTAAGTCTGAAAACCCAGCTCAAAACAGAGGAGCAGTGAACATAGACTTTCCAAGCCACGTATGGGCTATTGAGGGTATATAAATAAAACACTCACTTCACTTTTTCCACTTTTATACCTTTGTTTTCCTCCATTTCCTTGTTCCTATTTTCTTCCATGTTCACCACTCACATACCTTCCAGTATGTACAGCTTTCTAACCTTTTCTTCAAATCCTAAAAGCTCCTCTTCTGAAGAAAAAGATGAGGATCTCTTGCCTATGGTGAGAAGTGATAGACAATTTGGACTGGTCCCGGAAATTAGCAAGAGAGAGTTTCCTTTTTTTATAGCATTCAGACCAAATTCATTGACATATTCAGATAGTATTATGCCATTGAATCTGGACTGAACAAAGAATTTCAGTCATAATAAAATACATTGTTGGGTCAAGATTTAGGGCTGGGTCTTTTAAAAGCCCTTGCTTGCTTAGAAGAGGTCTGGTAAGGATATATCTACAAAGAAAACAAAACAAAACAAAATTATGTAGACAAGATGAACTGTAGACCTGTGGAAATCAGACAGATAAATAAACTATCACAAACCAAACGCAAAATGTGCAGACTTAGTCTGAATTAAGTCTGGTCCCATCATTTAAGTCAGATCTTAACTAATTAAGTGAATGTCTTTCACCGGGTTATTTGGATTAAGATCTTGGACGCTATCTGGGGATAAAGGATAGCAAGAAAAAGGATGGAGTATGAATGTGAGAACACACTAAAAAAAAAAATACAGAGGAAGCCAGTAACTTCTTGCGGTATGTCTGTAGAAGATATAGAGTGGTAACAATATGTCAGTTCTTTTATGCCCTGACTTCCCATGGTAGAGTAGAAATAAAGTTGCTTTCATAACACACACAGGCATTCTCTATTATTTCTAAGTACACATTAAAGGCAGTGAAGGCAGTCAGATATTATGCTGAAAGGTTTTTTTCTTTCTTTCTTTTTAAAATAGGTTACAGACGTCGAATTATGGCAATTCAGGAAATAGTAGGCTAAAAGAGGCTGAAAGATGAAAGAAGAAACAGAGAGAAAAGTTATTACTCACTGGTGGCACAGCCATGTTAGCCCTATTTACAGGGATACTAAGATTCTATGGCAAAACCAGCATATGAAAGATTTCTGACACTTCCTGATTTTTCCTGCTTTAGAAACAAAACAATAGACTTTTTTCCCAGCATTTGTTCATGCCCAAGCATGGCCCAAAGAAAGCACATTAAAGTGAAAAAGGAGATGTGGTAGAAATGAGTAACTCAGCAAAAGATTTTGTCTCAGTCTGCAGTGTAAGTATAGGATAGGGCAGATTCTCTGCAGTTATTTAATAAATGGATTCCTGGATCAGCTATAGAATTGTTTTGAAGAAATCACTTCACTCCCCAAAGTCTCATTCCTCCCATCTATAAAATTAAAACATTAACACATTCCAAATAAAATGCTGCAAAGCTTGTAGGTAAAAAATTCTGTAAGCAAGCAGAGCATTCCTCGTAATTCCAGTACTGATAACTGTACCACCCTTGCTTTCTCTGGGTTTCTGGAAGAAAAAGAAAAGGCCATATCTCTTCAGACAGCACCTCCGAGTGTTAGCTTATCACTTCTTTTAGGTTTATTGCTTGAGATGTGAACATAAAGGGCAAGTCTAGATTTGATGTACAGTACTTTCTTTCCAGGTCAGCTGGTTATATGTGCTCAACATTTTGCTTTCACCACCGACAATTTAACAAGAGGATTTTGGCAAAATTTTTCACATACTGCTTGCAAATTATTACGCAGTCTGGTAATCACAGTCCTAACAATGGAATAAAATGACAATAAACATTACATTAACACCAAGTTTTCTCAGCAAAACTCATTATTTTTCAGTAAGATAAATATACACGCCATAGACATCAGCTCATAAACAAGCACAAGTCCAGTGCTTTTCCAATGGGAGCAGAAGGTGATTTTACATCTTTTTTTTTCTCCTCAAGAAGTCCTTATTTACAGGCTTCAGAAACTGATATCCCAGTCCTTACAGGAAACATTTTAGGACATAGCTTGACTGGAAGAAACATAGCTGAGAAATTACATGATGCTTTACATGATTTTACTACTGAAGAAACAAAAGAGGAAAAATAAGCATCTCCTTTGCTTTGAAAAGAAACCCAGCTTAAGATATTTTTTCAATCCAAGTTAAGAAATTATGTCATTCCTAAATAACGCTTGATGCAAACTTTCATTTGAGTCTGCTTAGATATGGCAGAAGCTGACTCTCTATCTTATACAGGAGTAACTCTTTTACTGACATAGGGCAGTTATCTTTGACTTAAACTGTTTTCACCAAGATTAAAATTTGAACTTTTTTCTTGTATTTGTCTACACAAGACATTAAAAATGACATGTTTTTCAAGGAACTAATAACCAAGAGACCAAACTAATAACAAAAAGCTTGTAAATTAAAATGTCAAGTGGGCTAATGCAACATTTGATAAATGACTATGTTGTTTCTGAGGACTAAATTTTAATGTCATTCTAATAGCTTGATTATAAAGGACAATTACGAATATAAAGTAGGCTGGGCAGAACATAAGTAGATACAGAAATAATTTTAAACTAACCTGGATATAACAGAAATATAACACTTAACCAGACAAAATTGCACTAAATGAGTACAATGGGAGTGAGGGAGGTGTCTTCTCTTTTTCCCAATATATCTATTAATTTAATTTTTGTTGATTGTGGGGGGAGGGGAAGGGTTTTTTACTTTCTTCTGTCTGTGCTTTCCAATATGCACAGAACCTTTCCCTTCTGGGACAATTTACAATTGCCTGACCACCTCTGAGGAAATCAGTTTGAAAAAACCTGACATTCATAACAGCACTTGAGGAGCATTTCTGCTGTTAAACACAAGACCCTAAAGTTCACATCACCCAGCCCACAACCTTCACTCATATCATACTCCAAAGACATAGAAAAAGATTGAAAGTGAGATGAAGGCAGAAAATACTAAAATTTAATATTTTGTTTGTGGAAAACATCTTTTCTAAAACAAACAAAAAAAAAAAAAACCACCAAAACCAAAAAACACACAAAAAACAACAAAAAAAACCCCCACAAAAACATAAAAAACCCCAAACTCTTCTAAAAAAGATTTTTCCTCTTTTGCTGTAATTTTTTTCCTGCAACAGAAGTTTAAGGGCACAGATTCTTTAAAATAGCCATAAGGTATCCAAAACAAAAGACTGTATGAGGACCCAGGAGCAAATTAATAAAACTGGCAAAGTTGAAGCAATTTTCAGTCACCAGCTGGCAGACCAACGGAAGCTCATTGGACAGACTGTCCAGGGCCCAGGATTCTGGAGTTCCCAAAGTCTAAAGCCAGCACTGATTTTTATTTCTACAGTTGCCAAAATATTTTTATTTCTCAAAAATACTTACTTTTCTAAATCATCTGTTGTATACTCATAAAAACATAACTTCTCAGTAGAAATCTGTGTTGTCAAAGAGAATTAGTGGATGGCAGCACTTAAGTATGTTGTTAGACAACATCAGTACCTTTTTAAAAGCATCTCCATCTGTTATATAACTGATTTCATCATTATTATCAGCCTTTAGGCTATCACTTAATTTAAATTAAAGATGTTTTGGCAACAGGGTGCTCACTGCCTTATCCATATTTACACATAACCCAGTGTAGCAAATGCTCTTAGCCATAGCCTTTTTCCCACCTAGAAGCAACCATCACTGTGATGGACATTTGTTCTTTTAAAACATTTGTGAACAGTTTTATTTCCGTCACCTTCAGATAACGTCTTGTTTATCTGTTACTTCTTACTTGTTACTTTTACCATTTCCTCCTAGATTCCTGGATTTGAGTATTGTTCTAAAGTAAATCATAGTTGGGACAAAAACCAAGCAACATCTGAATAGACAAATATGGCCTGTAGTTCATCAGTGTGACCAGAGAGAGCAAATAAAAGCATCAGGAAAACACAGACTTGTGTTCTCTTTCATGTTGGAGATAATATAGGCTTGTACAAGTGGGTTTTAGCAGCAGTGAGCTGGCTCTGTGAGAGTCCTCACCATTCCTGTCTTCAACCTGCCAGCTGAGCTTTTCATGAGACGTCACCCCAAACCATTTCCATCAAATCGTCTGTATGAGGAGGAACCTCCTCTTCAGACTCTTCAAATGTCTGGGCTGCACTGGCTGAAGATATTAGGGACTCCTTTCAGCATTGCATCTGTTAGAGCAGGAGAGGAGGTAGCTGCTAGCATTGAGGAGGTGATGAGTAGCTGAGGCAGGACAGTGGTGGCTATTGGCTTAACCTGTGTGACTGCATCCAAGGTGTGGAAGTGTTTCAACATGCATACAGGGTGTCAGTAACACATCTGCCATTGATAGATAATGTTAAATAAAATCAGAAGGGAGGAACACTGCAATAAAAATGAAGCCTAAGAGCTCTTGATTATGTTAGGAGGAAGCTCCAGAATGAAATATTTTAAGATTTTAAGATAAGCTAGAACAAAGTCATGGCATAAAGTCCACAAATCATCTGCTGGCAGCAAACTGGTTTTTAGCTCAAGACATCAACTGCTTATTTAGAAAGGGATAGAAAGCTTTTTATATGTCGTGATGTTTGCATGGTAGCTAGAAGTAAGAGCCCCCATTGTGGCATATCTCCCTTTGGCCTTGCCCTAGAGGAAGAAGAGATTCTTGTCACTTCAGCTGGCCAGAAAATGAGCTTCAACATTGCCAGTGTCTGTGTTTAAAATATTTAGTACCTAGGTACCCAGACAATGTCAGCTAAGATGGGTCTTATTTTCAAGAAAAAGTATTAGCTGAGTCTTATAAAGAAACTATGCAAATTATGGTAACTGGCAGAGTAACTGTAAAGCTGCACAATACCATTACAGGAGATTTGCCTAGGTGGGTTGTTTCTTGGAAGTGGAAAATTTTCCCTAGACCCAGACATTTCAGAGTCTTCATCTGTTTGTGATTTGCCTTACTGTTGCCAGACTCTTCATTTCAGGTTAGAGCTTTACTTCATCAGTTCTCATACCAAGCTTCAAGAACAACAAACAGTAAAAAAATGCATATTACACCTGCTGAATTGTGAAAAGCTGAGCACTAAAATTTACCCAAACTGTGGACCTTTTCATTAGTGAACTCTGTGCCTCGTAGAATGAATTTTGTCTAATTTTAGCCTACCTATCCCACCCCCCCCCCCAAAAAAAAAAAAAAAATAAAAGCAAGCAAATATATAGGGATATGAACCATAAAAATCATAAATGGAAAAGATCTGTGAGATCACTTAATCCATTTCCCTGCCATCTTACTCTGACTTCTCAATGCACTTGGTGGTGCTTTGCCCCTGCCCTATCTAACTTAAAATGTCTGAGACAGTGGGGGTTTGGTCCTAGGTTACAAAAGAAATATTAACTGCAAGTCAGAAGACCATATTCTTGCATAATCTGTGTTCTTATATATTTCCATGGGAATTAGCTTAGAAGAGTATTAACAAAAAAAAAAAAAAAAAAAGTCTTCAACAGCTGGATACTTAAATATATTGCTACCGGTTGTAAGTTACTGTAATAGCTGATTCACATTAATTCTGTGAATCCAGACTTTCAGTTAAGGCTAAACCAAAAGACATACTCCAAAAGACCACCCAGTACACATCAGCCAACTGCTAACAGAATTTCAGACCAGAATAGAGTTAATCTGTAATAGTGAGCTTCTTAAGTACCTTGAAATACACAGGCTGTAGATTTCATGTCTCACCACCCACTGTTTTGCCCTATTGATGCTTTTTTATTATGCACTACTTGTTAATGTAGGAGAGACCACCCTTTGCACATTAGGATACCTCAAAGCTCTTCACTTTACCACAGCCTAAAACAGCACCTAGAAAAAGTTACCAAAGTTCATGGATAACTGGGTCTGTGTATTTACATCCTCAGGTATTTCTAGACAACAATCAAAGATTGAACTGAGAATAGCTTTTATTAGAAAGTATTTAAAATTTAAATGTGTATGTCCATAAAGGGATTTCCTGAAATGTTACCAGAACATGAAATGGTTGCAAAATACCATAAAGCTGGCTTGAAATTCAGTGGAGTACTAACAGAATTTTTTTTGTCTGTAGATGAACTAATTAATTAAAAAAAAAAAAAAAAAAAAGGAAACCACTGCACTACTTCCTTAGTGAGTTAAAATGTAATTAGTAGATCTGAACATGTTAATATGAATAAAACATCACCTTGGGAAATAGAAAATCTTATACAATTCCTTTCTCACTGTCAACTGAAGTACAGGTTTACCTACACTGGCTATTTTCCCAGACTTTATCTTGAACAAATTGGGCAGCCTGATACAGCCTCTTAGGCACTCATTTCTAAGCCATTTTTCCTTGCAGTAGCAAAGCCAGCTTTTCAGTTCCAGTAATACAATCCCACAGTGCAAAACAGTGACTAACTATAAACTCAGACTGCAAAATCAGTTTAGTTCAAAATATTTTGACAGGTTAATTTTGCACCGGTAGACTTTATGTTGGTCCCCCAATGTTCTGTTCATGTCAAATTCCAATCAGACTTTCCACAGTATTTCTTTTTTTGGTATTACATCTTTTCCACTCCTCTCTGGAGCCTGAAACCTTCCTCACATAAAACCCCTGTGTAGTCTTTCATTCTGGACATTTTCTGTACTTAGACTTTTGCTTCACATTGGTAAGTTCTTCAAGTCTTCCTTTAAGCTGTAGATCAAGGTAGTACTGCAGCATTTCCTAGTTCTCAAGACTTCTCAAATTGTTTTTCTTGTCCCATAATCTTATATTTCTTCAGTTAGCTTATGCAGGACCAGTGACATGATACAATTGACTTTGTTGGAGAGGCATGCTTGCCAACCTATAGCACTACAGATTAAATAATGTCACATTATACAGCATAATGCCTGTCTACAGGGGGTGAGAGATATCATTCATGGAGCCAACACACTGCACTGTTTTCTCCTTGTCCCCTACTTTTGCATTCTCTTTGGCATGTTTCTGCTGGGAAACTTCCATGCTATGTCTCTCTCTCTGGTGCACACAGAGAGTATTGCCACCTGACACAGAAGGGAAGGTGGCAATAAAACCCGTTAAATCCTGTGGACTGTTTATCTGTCTAATTGCAGAGAAAACATTCATCATCCTGATTTTCAGGCTTAAGTAAGCTTGACCCTGCTGGCCAAGGCCACACAACTGAAGACACATCAACACAGCACAGGTGAAAGCTTGAGAGTAAAGAAAAGGAGATGGCAATAAGACAAGATTCAGCAATCGAACATTACAGAGATGTCTTGAATGAGTAGTTGGTGGATGCCTTTGCTGAGTAGCAAAGCAAGAAGAGCAGCGCTGAGACAATAACACTTTCCCAGACCATAGAAAGATTGCAGTACCATCTACACATCATCAGCACCTCCCACGTTGTCCTGTTTCATGCACCTTACATCTATAACTTAGCCCCTTCCTACGGGAGCTTACAGCATGTACTGCAGGCCCTGCAAGCTGGGAGGAGCATTGTGTCAGTAAAAACCAGAAACCAGCTGCTGTATTGCAATTTAGTCTTCATTTCTTTTGATGTCTTTTTCCCCGCATGCTTGAAATTAATGTGCAATACATGAAAGACAAACATCATCCTGATAAGGAAATGGAAGTCAAACAAAAATCATGGACTAGGCACCCTCCCCTTCAGGTAGTCAAGTGATGCAATCAAGTATAACTGGGGAAAGAAACAGGCATTTTGCAGCCTGCTAGACTATCCAGAGGTCACTGCAGTTAAATGACCACTGAAATCTTCAATGGCCTGTAACAAATTATTTTTTTTCCATTCAGTGAAGGATAAGTCTTGGTTATCTAATGTAAACAAGCATCTTATTGACAGCATCAACATTGGTACTGAAGCCTATCTGTGTAGTAGTTTAAATAAAAATATCTATACAACTGACCACATGCATTATCAGAATTCACTAACTACTAGGAGAGTATTTTCCACCTCCTTAATGTACTTGACAGTAATAAGGTATTCCTTCAGTCATTCAGATGAAACAAAACTGTTCTGAGCCACTTATGTAAGTGCATCTCAAACACTGATGGCAGCCATGGAGATGGGTTCATGGTTTCTCGGCATGAGAGCTGGTTAAATGACTGACTGTAGCTACTAGTAGCACAGACTCTGCATCAACAAAATAGAATGTCGTACTGCCAAAACTAGTATTTTGAGCAATTTTTTACAAAATTACCCAGAGATTAGTGAGACCTCAACAGTAGGCAAGGCAGCCTTTTCTTTCACATTCTTTCCTGGGTTTAATTATAGTTTCCACCACGTTTTATGTGCCTATATTACTATCACCCATGGAGTTGTATCCACGGTAATGGTTAGGTGGGAAAAAAAAGCGGGCTGCTCCATGACAGGCGAATAAGCCGGGAGCCAAGTGTGACCCCAGCACAAGCACTGCTTTTACCAAGAAGAAGTCATCTTATGGGATCTCAGAATAGCAGGCCAAGCAGATTACTATATCAAGTGCTGGTAACAGCATCCATCAGCAGCCCCAAGAATAGTGAGGAGATGAAACACGGCTAGGGCACAGCAAGAAGACAGGCCCAGAGACAAGCTACCTATGAAGCTGTTGCTAAATACTTTTGCCAGATGCCTGCTCTGTGATGTAGGCCTGAGGTCTGTCCAGGAGCAGGATGAGAGACAGGGATCTTGATGGACAGAATTCAGATAGGAACCAGATTCATGAGCCTGAGGGAAAACAAGGTGACTGGGCATGGGTGTGGGTCACAGGTGTGACTGGGCACGTCTGTGAAGGTCTATTGAGGTCCTTCAGGCCCTGATAATAACACAGTAAGGAAACACTCCAAAATACACTATTATCTACACCATACTTTAAAACCATATTCTGCAATTTCTCACATAAAGAAAAAGAAAAGCTCCATATAAATGGTGATTTCTGAACCAACCAGCAAAAAAATACAAGGTGATGATAGGGTTACAAAGTGAATTACTATAAAACAACATTCAAAACACCAAAGCTTGTGTCAGTGCAAGAAAACACTGCATGAGACCTATTAGTAGCTCTAAATCATCAAAAATGAGCAAAAGTAACTGTCAGAGCCATACTGGGAGATGTACACGGTAGGCTTGTCAACTTCTTAAGTGAAACTGCCAGGTTAGGCTGTAAACCTCCAAAAGTATAATGGGATTTGTGTGCTTTTGAAAGTTGAAATAATTTACAAAAAATATTGATTCATCTGGCAAGTGTATAGAGTAAATCTACGCAACTTTGAAAGCCACATAATGTTCATGCAATTGACTCTACTATGAGAAAGCCAGAGTAGACTATTTTTGATCTCTCTGTAGTATCGGACTGAGTTTTCATGCTGTCTCAGCCACTCTAATTACAAAGATCAATAAACTCTGATTATTTCTCTGTGTGCCTTGTAGTGGCCTAGTCCTCTGCCTAGAGTTTCTTTTTTGCCACTAGACACCACTGAAATTACACAGCAGAACTGTGGGTGAGTCCTCAGACACATTGAATTTGGGCAATTTCAGACACAAGAGTAGAAACAGGATTTTGAGACCTGTTCTATGTTAGGACCACAGTGAAATCAATTTTATTTTTTTTTTAAAGAAACTTCAAGTAACTCCCTGGCCATGAAAAAACGTGCTTTAGAATAACTAGTAGTCAAAATGTGAGGCAATCTAGCCAGTTATGTGGGAAAGTGCAAAAACTCCCTCTGAGTCATACAGATTAAACAAGCATGCTGTTGACTGTGCCTCTCAAGCACAGAGTATTGCATTATTTATATAAAGTGGAGCAGCTCCAAGAAGAGAAACTGTAAGAGGCTGAGACCATCATCAGCAACTTGGGCATTTGCCTAGGGTCCAGGATCAGCTATCAGACAGAGCAGTCTGTCCTGGAGCAGTGACTTATAGCCCTCATATCACATTTCATGGCCACCTTCCACTAATAGTAGTGCTGAGTGTCTTATTGAATGATTAGTGGAAAAATTAATTCTGTTGTTCATCTAAATTATGGGCTCAACAGGTACACATAATGACACTCCTCTCTTTCTTTCTCCCCATCTACTAACCACATCCAGCAAGCAATAAATAACCTGTTTTCTTT
>NW_009942196.1:30392-52935 GCF_000696875.1 Nestor notabilis | reverse complement strand
TCGGAAGAGATAAGGTAAACTTTACTACTTTTCGTTTACTATACTCTCTTTCCAACAGAGGAACCAACTTTTCTCTCTAAAGGTCTCACTGAGGTTTATCTATTTAAACCTAGAAAAATTGTTCCTAACTAATACTTAGCCTTGAACTTTGCCATTTCTATTCAGACCTTGTGCATTTTTCCCAGCTTATACCAGCTGATCTAAGAAAAATATTACCTCTACATATGAGTCTCATCCAAACTTCAGACCCTGACAGTGAACTGGAATACAACCTACAGTGTTATAGGGGGAGCCATATTCTGTCATATTTCAAAAAAAGATACTATTTGACTTAATACCATTTAAGGCTTTCAGACAAACTTCAGGGGATTTAATAATTAAATACCTGAAGGCAAATGAAATAAATAAAACATGGGTTTGCCAATGGTCAACCATGGCACATTACCTCAGTGCTTCTCATAGACCAAGTTAAATGTGGGTTTTTACACATGAAGGAGATAAACCGTGAACCTCAGTAAAATGTTTAACATATTGCCATAGGAAAAAAATTAAGTTGTAAAAAAAAAAAAAAAAGAAAGAAAATCTCATATAAGACATTTAAGTGGATGAGTGGCTAAAAAAGGTAAGACCTTTTAGTGAAAGCTCCTTACCTGCAAGAAGGTTAAAAAAGGAATTCCTCTAGAGCTGACATAGAAGCAAGCCTTACTACTGTTTTGAGTGGTGACATTTGGCACAAAATGAAGCAGCAAGTTAAAGAGATTTTCTGGAGGTCACAAAAGTTATCATCAGCACATGGAACTGAAATTCAAAGATTAAAGAAACAGATGACCTGAAGGACTGAAAGAGAAAGAGGCACAAAAGACAGGCTATGAACTTAGGATCTAATTAAAGTTTCTGTTATAAACAGGAGCTTATCAGTTTGAAAAAATAACAGGAGAGCTAGATGGGTGCATTAATCAACTAGAGATTGTTTATGAGCATTGTATATCTCTGTAAAAGATAAATGTGATTCTAGATTCAGATGGTTATGTCCAAACAAAATAAGGAATCCTCTAAGGAATTCAGCTGTGACACACAATTCTCGTTGCCTGTGTTCAGTGAGACTGCAGAGAAAGGCCATGAGCCCTGTCAAGGCAATGAGTATGTGAAGAGTCCAAAGTCCTGAATGATTTATATTTATCTTTAAAAGAAAGAAGAGGGGACGTGATTTCTGCCGTACAAACCATGAAGCTAAGGGAAGGGTAACTTATCTCTTAAATAAATTCAGGTTGTAAATTAGAAGAAAACCGCGCAGAAAATTTCTGGAGCAACCTTTCATTGGAAATACCTAGAGTAAGAAACATAACTCATTTCAAGATGGAACTTGCCAAATTATCAGAGGGCTTATGCAGTCAGGTTGCCAATAATAGTCGAGCGCAGGAAGTCCCTCTGAGTCTTCTCTCCCTTTGCCAGAGTAAGCAACATTTCACTTCCCTGTGTTTTTTTGTTTCCACAGTGGTATCTGTGGAAGGAGGAAGAATCTATCCAAGAAGTGGAAGTGCTAAATTCTGTAACAAATTATATACGCTGTGATTCTAACTCGCAGCTGGGTGAGTTCAGATTCCTGCACTATTCAGCATATTAACAGCTTAGCTGGAATCCTGACATGTAGCCTACCAGGTGCTCTTACAGACCAACACCTCGAAAGGACTGAAAAAGAAATGTCTGTCAGCCACTTGGTAGCACAATCCTGAGACAAGCTGTGTAATTTAACAAGTTCTCTTCAATTCTATCCATTTTCTTAGAGGGAACGGTACTGAATTATTGCAAGTCATATGTTATGTTCCAGGGATCTGCACTTGTCAAAGAATAACTGTTTCTCCAGAGCCAAGTTATGACATCAGTGGCACCTGCCAAAAATTATAGCACAGATCAAATGTGGCATTCAAAGTTTGTGCCCTGTAACCGTCTGGTCATTCCACTTGGTGTGTTGCAGACTTCACAAAATGAGACTGTGAGTTTGGGTTTTTTCCCCCTGCCGTTAAACTAATTCATTACAGCAGATGTCATTACTCACAAATAAAAATGAGTGACAGGTGAATAGATTTCATCAGTCATTCCTGGCAGTTGGAGTCCTCTAAAAAAGGGGAACCCAGAGGTAAAACTGACACTATTCAGTAATCACTCAAGAAACCCATACTTTGACAGAAGAGGAAGCTACTATACAATCAAAGTAAGCATTTATATTCTTTTATATTGGCCAAAATAGATTTTCTCATCCTATCTGGATTATTAGATGTGCCTAGACATACATGCATATACATTTATTTTTCTTCCTGTTAAATCATGTGAATTTGAATAACACTTTCTTCTTCCCTCCATGACCTTGAATTCTGTGTATTCCTGTATACTTTATTGGAAGATAATCTGATCCTGTCTGATTTATAAAATATCAGAGATTTCCTGCATCCATTTTATTTTACTTTAATCTTAGATTCAATTATTAACTTGCTATTTGTTCCTATGTCTGGTTTTGGTATTATTAGAACTTCTGTATTACATGTACTTCACCTGAAATGAAAATCGCCATAAAATAAACACATAAGGAGATATTCATTCTAATGATATATTCCATAGCATAATTTAAAACCTTTTAAAATATAAAGCATTTTTTTTTTTTTTTTGAGAACCATAGACAGCCTTTGAAGTCATATCCAGTACTGCAATAATTCTGTAATGCTGGAAAATGTTCTATGCTTAGGCAAACAAAGCAGAGTGAAGGGCAAAAGGAACAGAAGACAAATTAGTGGCCTGACAAAGATAAATAGCTCATAGTCATGATATGACCTATGGGACTGAATCCAGTTGAATTCAAAGATATCTTTCCATTGTTCACAATGATCTTCAAAAAACTCTGAAGTAACTGTGGACATGATTTTGGAAACATATTCATCCTCAACATTAAAATTGTTTGAATCCTCAAATTCATTGAAAGTGTTAAAGTCAGCCCTATCTCTACTTCTGAGAAAGAAAATATTTTTAAAGATAAACAAAACCATAAACTAAAAGTAGAATAATTAATGCTTTTGTTCTTTCAATAAACATTTTGGAAATAAGAATTAGAAATAGTCAAACTTTTTTTATCTTATTGGTTAAAATACTTTCCCATTTAAAAAAAAAAAAACCACACAAAAAAAAAAACCACCCCAGAAAAAAAAAACCCACCAAAACCCAAACATAAGGTTGGTTTCTTTTTATTAGCCAAGCCATTTGATTTTTTTAATTATGCATAATTTAGATTAAAATATACTTTGACATTTTTCTCAAAATATGTTCAGTCAACAGCTTTACTAAATGCATTAAAATACTTCTCAGTAAAAAAGTAAAAGATTTTCATAGACTCTCATTGTATTCACAAATATTGTCTTTACATAAAATACCGAATTTTCATGACAATGGCTAACTGAAGACATGTATTAAATTAACAAACTGAAAAAAGGTAAAAAGTGTCTCTTGAAGTTTCAGACAAGATTTTCTTCTTTTGCCTGCTTATTTTAGATAAAGATTGCTAAAAATAGCACTTTTGTTCTAAATATCAAGAGCCATTTCTGACTCCAAAAATTTCTCTGGCAAGAGCCCAAAGTGGAAATGCAATTATAAAATGTGCAGAAGAGAAATTACTTATATTAGATACTTGTTCAAACTTCTTTTTGGAGGTTGTCTGAGATTACAACAATTCAAAATGTGTAGACCAGTAAGCAGCTAAGACCAAGACATTTGGAAACATCCTGATTTAACACCTTACCAAAACACATTCAGCCTGCAGATCAAATTAAAAGAAATAAGGCTGTATCACTGTCTGTTTCTATATTAATTTCTTCTCCCTTGCACTGGAGAGATCTGTTGAAGAAAAACTACTCATCATTCACACTTTGAACCTCCTTTAAACATACTCTGGGGCAACAGCTCAAAGAGTTGAAGCCAATGCATTTTATGTAGATGCTTCCTGTGGTTTATGAATGATTGACTGTCTTACAGATTGCTTCATGGTCATGTGATTTAGAGTTTTATTATAAATGCAGTATATTTTCCTTTTACACTGTTGTTAATTTTATTTATTATTACTTCTTCTGGACATTCTCTATACATTAATAATTTGTTAATACATAAATTACCATAAATTATGAATGCTGTAAAGAACTCTTTTGTATTCACATGCACATATTTCTGACAGTTGAGTTTCAGAGCTACCAAATACATAACCCACTTTAGCCAAGATCAAGTTTTACCTTTATTTAAATGCTGTTTTATTGGCTTGGCTCCCAGAAAAAACAGCCAATTATACTTCAAATGGGCAGGTAGAACTGCACAACCCATATGAAAATAGTCACTCCTCAACCATCTTAGTTGGGGTCCCTTAACAAGGAACTCTACCTCGTACCAGTGTTACACACATTTTAGTAGTCCTATAAAGTACTGCAGAAATTTCCTAACACAAATTTTCAGTCCATAAACAATACCTACACTGACTCAAATCTTCCGAATTAATAAATTTGAAGCTATGGAACTTTTGTTTTTGCTTATTTTACTTTCATATCAGTAGAAAAACATGTTAAAACATCATAACATTAGTAACATGAAAGACACATCCCCAACTTTAATTTCTCTGGAATGATATCTGGCTATCTGAAATGAAAATAATGAGGATAAAGAACCTCTTTTCCTTGCTCAGTTTCCACCTAGGCAAAGCTGGTGAAATGACTCGAGGAGTGTTTACAGAGAAAATCCAACTGTCCTGTTAATTTCTGAACCCTGAGGTTCCTAAGTGAAGCAATCAAGAACAAGTTTGCCAGAATTAAGTCCAATTGTTAGTATAATTCTAATTTATACTATTGGAACATCTAAAAAGAAAACAGAAAATTACTCAACAACAACAAAAGATGTTTTCTAAAGCAACAATAAAGACTGTTTGAGAAAAGGAAACAAACCTAGAGAATTACTCAAATGTCCAAACCAAGCTCCTAAGTAGAATATTTCAATTAGAAAAAAAGAAGGTATTACACAGTATACATAATCTCTAATCTCTATACATGGGTGCAATGCCAAACAGCACCATCTTTAAAAGTCTCACTTCAAGAATCTGTCTCAGCAATTCCATGTGAAATATTCACTGTCATTGACATTCCTATGAACTATTATCAAGCCAAATGTTCTTGGCTTGCAAAAAGTCCCATAAATACACCAGACTAACATTTGCAGAAGTACCTCCATCTATTGGGTACGTGTCTGACCGTAGCTTCTTCCTCTGAGTGAAGCAGCCAAGTTTTAAGACAGCCAAAACCCACATGCACACCCAAAAAATCCAACCAATTTAGAACTCAGATAAAGACTGGAGGCCCTCTTTGCATCACTTGAAGAACTTCTACTGGAAGTTTAATAATCATAAAAACTTCATCTCTAATGAAAGGTTAATGTGTTATGGCAGACTCTTATGTGAGGCAAAGCATAATAGGGATTAGAGGGCAAACCTACTCAGACAATTTGTCAGCAGCTTGCACCTGGCTTCTGAGGCAACATGATAATTATCTGAAGAGTTTCAAGTGCACAGCTGCTACTGATAGAAGAACCTTTAAATGGTGAAAAGACACAGGTGACCTGCTGATTTAAGAATGATGAAATAATATTCCATCACTCACTGTAACAAGCTATTACCAGGGCATTTATTCTAACACTGCTCAAGGGCTAGAGAATTAAGATACAGATAGGGCATGTTCCAGTGCATCCATGACATGCGTACCTTTCTGAAAGTTAAAGCTTTAAATAATACTGTTATTTTAAGGCCTTAGAATGAGACAAAAGACTATTAAAAGATTACCTGTATTTACATTTAGGCCACATCATTGATAGACAAAACATGTTTAGCAAAAGGTGGTAGTAGAATTGCTGTACCCACACTGGTGTAACAACTCCTGCTGTACAGCTACATCTGTCCACAGCAAGGGGAACACCAGAAAACTGTTGTTTGTCTCAAAGGAAAATATCTGATTTTTTTTTTTTTTTGGCGATACGACAGCTTCTGCTGACTTTGCTGTGAAGAGGCCCAGTATCCTAACCACTCAAACATGTCTGATACTCTATCACATAGAAGGTTGTATTACCTGAACTAACCAGTTCACACATACTGCTCAAGTCAGACTGTGCCACACTTCAAGCAACTGGACTTCTCTGTGGAAAAATACTACACCTGGAAGTGGCAGAGATTTTTCTTTTTGTTAAGCAAGTTTTTCAGCCCAGTCAACTTAGCATCACATTTAGAAAAATTCTTTGTTATTATTGATCTTTCTATAAAATGGGTTTGTGAAAATTATGCCAAATATAAAATATTCGATGTAGGAAGATGCACTTACATGTCCCTTTAAAACTTCAGGAATTTAAAATACAGTATTTGATAGGAAGACCTTACAAAAGTCTGCCTTTGTGTTGCTGTCTGACTGTGTTCTTTATCTCTGGTCTTCTGCTTACAGCATTGCACAAATCAAAGGTTTTCACAGATTAGCCTACATTAGCATAGTCTTCATAGTATTTATCAAGGATAGTTTATAAAATATGATATTATCTATGAAGCAGACTCACAAGTACACATCAGGGTGTATAAGGCATTAATTCATCAGCATTACAGCATGGACAGTTGGCAAAAGTATCTAGTGACAGCAGAATATAGATGAACACAATGAAGCAAAGAGATTTCTTAGGAACCCTTAAATTATGTGCTGATCTAGTCATAGAAAAGTCAGGAGCATGGATCTGTTGGGTTTTCTTTCTTTCTTGCATCATCCCACTTGCTGGAGGGGCTTAATAGAGGAGATTCATGCAAGAAATCCTGCTTCACGTTGGGGTAGAAGCATAATAGGTTGTTGATACCTTCATAGCAAAACAATATCTAGCCAGCAACAAATATAGTACATGATGCATTTTTTTCTGATTATTTTCTTTGGGAATAAGCAACAGAACTTAACTTTTCAAAATACCATTAAGATTTGATCACCAATGCATACTTGGTTATACCAGCAAGCACTTCAGACAAGCTGAGAATCTAAAAACCCTCCATGTTTGAATACTATATATTTAGCAAGGATAAATTCACCTCATTTCTACCCTTTTTCTCATTCATTTGAACTCATCTCTATATTTTAATGAGTTCTACTTTTAACAGTATTTAAGACTGAATTTTGATTTGAAATGAAAGAACAAGGCCATAACAAGCTCCCTAGGGCTTTGCACTCTGTGTGCTTCAACTTCAACTTAGATTCATAATTCCCCTGCATATTTTGTGCTGGATATCATTTGGAGCAGTAGAAGGAATCGTTTAAGAGCAACGTATTTCCCTTGAATAACAACCATCTATAATCTCTTCTAAAATTACAGAAAGTAGAAAAAGGGAAAGCCTTTCATAACATCTCATCTGAACTTCAGTGACAACAGCACTGTATTTGAAAGTATTTTTCCCAACTTCTTCCAAAACCACTTAAAAACTCGCACATACTGAGGCCTCCACAATATTTCAGTGAAATGTGTCATGCGTAGTCATTACTCAGTAACAAAAATATAGGTACGTCATTTAGCTATCACCCAAGGCCTGTTTCAATGCATGATATTTTGCTTCAAGGCACAGTAAACATCAGTAACCTATTCTTCTCAGGTGACACACTTTATTTTAATAGCGCTTCATAAGAAAGGAATTGCAAGGGGCTAAGCAGCACAGTATCTGCCTCAGGTTAGGCTCCTGACTGCTCTGACCTCCAAATTGCTTTTCAGAAAATGAGCAAGCATACCAACTTTAGACGACACAAGATGTGTGGTCATGATGCAGAAGGGCTGAAGAATTTCTGGGAAAAAGTCATCCAAGAGCAAACTAAGCAGCGAGAATGTGAAGAGTCTAGGTTAAGCAAAAGTGCCCTGAACAAGTAAGTACTATATTTTCTTTTGCACGATATAGCAAGGCATGTTATCATGTGCGTTAAAATAAGGTAACTCCTTATTGTTCTGCTTTATTCATAGCACAGATTCTGTTCAGGATCTTTGGCACTTTTCCTCTCAAAGCTGCTTGTCTCATATTTCCGTTGCTCTTCTACATGGAAACTCAGACACCCTTCACCCCTGTACCTCATGAGCATTCTTCAAAGGCCTTGAAGCATAGCCACATAAAAATAAAGCACTTTGGCAGTATGGCTTGTGACAGACAGAAAACTTCAAGATTTTTATCTGCAACTGGTACAGATAGTACTAGTATAAAGTAGTATTATATTAAAGAGACAGAAAAAACACCCATTTAATGTGTAGCATCAACAAACCTATATCAACAAACTTTATAATGTTTAACAACCTTTTTCATCATATAATACCAAAGATAGAAATGGTATAAGATTTTCCTACTCATGGAACACATTTCTGCTACACAACAGAAAAAAAATGAGGCTACTCAAATTTATTTTTTTTTCCCCAGAACTGCCTAGAAAGAGTTGTGGTTATAGTACAGATACTCATCACAAGTGTGGTAGACTGCTTCCAACACTTGCTCAACCTGTTGTACCTCAGGAGCTTGAACCAGGGTCCCACACACACTAAGTGAATCCCCTGGCTAACAATGGACAGAGAAAGAGCATGAGAAACACCTGCGACTCCTGTGTTTTTCTGGTGGAATTTCCTCCTGAAATGAACAGAGGTTTTCCTGCATAAACTTTCCTCAAAACTGGCACATTCACATAAATTAATTTGACTTCAACAAACTGGAATGTGCTGGTAAAGGACTGTTTCCTCAAAAAAATTTCCAGGTACTCTGACGCTAGTGCCCAACGAGGAAGATCCTATTGTCATTTAAAGGATGAGGAAATCAAGCTCTGGGTAAGCCTTGTGTGCCTTGTGTACCAACAGAGTCAGACATAGACAGTGCTGCTCCCAGTATCCTACTCCAGAGAGTCAGCAATATTCCCAACCCAAATCACCAAGTTGCTGGAGAAAAAACATAAATAATAAAATCCAGAAAAATGTTCAGCTGCACTAGAACACTTCAGTCCTCTAGCTTCACAAAAGACTACCACAAGAAGACATGGCAAATCAGTTGCAATTAGGAGTACAGATACTATTTTTAACTTCATAAATTTAAAAATGCTAAAAGCTTTCGTAAGATCTTCTCTGAAAAGCAAAAACATACAGCAAAAGAATTCTGAATCTGTTTTAGCTTACACAGTTAATGTATCTTAGCGGAGCGGTTACAACTGAAATAGACCCAAACAAGTTACTTCAAGGTCATTTGACCAAAGCCGAAATTGTTCACAAAGTTCTCTAAATGGAAGGCGGGGGGGAATAAGAAAATCAGAAAGTCATTACAAAATCTACAGGTTCACTACTTCAAATAAGTCACACCTGGGAGAATTAGGTGGCTCTAAGTGTAGGATATTGTTCTTTCTGTGACACCTAGGACACTAGTTGACAAGGAACACCAATGCCTTCAGTGGCAAATTTTTCCTAATTAATTATAACAATCATTTGAGGCTTAACTGTATGCGTAAGAGAACAGTGAAGCAAAGACAGGGTAGACCAAATGAGAAAAGTTTAAAACACTATCTGAAATCAAATTCAGAAGCCTAACTAACAGAGGCATTCATGTTGAACCACTTTCAGATGAAATCATTGGCTGAATTTTTTAACACACCAAATGTAATACAAAAACCCATGATGCATTTGGCAATACCATATGACATCCAATCCTATAGTATTGCTGGGTCAGGTGTTTCATAATACAATTTCCTTCAGAAAATTACACAGCCAACAACATTTTGCAGTTGTCCCTAGTGATTTTCTCTTCTGTCTGCACTATACTTGTGCCTTGAGGCTATGTGGCTCCTCTGGCATGTGACATCAATTTCTTTCATTAAACACATACAAGGTCTGCAGAGATTTTAGGTACGAAATGCTTACTTTATTTTTTTTCAGAGTAAACCCAAATGGACATATTCACAGTTCTGTTTGCTCTTCTCCACGGCATTTTACGGTAAACTTGGGGGGTCAAGGAATGTAATTGTATTTTTTAATTTACACATTGAATGGCCTTATTGGATAGACAGTACTTCAGTGTAGCTTTGTGAATATCCCAAAGGAAAAAAAAACAGAGCTCTTCACTTTGACAGTATTTCAGCAGTTGTTTGACTCATTTGGAATCCAGCAATATCAACCACTGATAGCATCAGGACTATCCCTTTCTCCCCTGCATTCCCGATCTAGCAAGCTAGAGAGATGTGTAGATGGTAAATAAATACAGGACAAGTGCTATAGTGATGAAAGAGAGGAAAGCTTCGGCTCTGCTGAAAAGCCCTGGATACATTTGGAGGATTTGGCTCAGTACTTGCTAAGTGCTTGTCCTCTCTTTACAGACTCCGCCATGAATGGACTCTGCGGCTGGAAGGACGAGCAAGACAGGTCCAGGCACAGATGAAAACGCAGAAAGAACAGATGATGATGTTGTCTATTGAGACTCTTCCCTCACCAGATAAAACTGTTGCTTAAAGTTACTGTGAAAACTCAGAAAGCATTGGGCCTGGCTCTGACCTTCAGCATGCACCTATAAACCAGTAGCTACATTACTGAACAAGCGAAATGTCAGAATCTGGCCCTTTTCAAGACTACTACTAGAGTTCCTAATAAAGATCTACTGAAATTCAGTGTAAAAATAAGGCCACAGTACAATAATCTCAAAAAAAAAAAAAAAAAAAAAAAAAAAAAGCAAAGGATAGATGAGAAGCAGACACCTTTAATTCTCCATGATATATTATTACTGTGATGTAGCAGGACTTCTTATGTAACTGCATCTGTGCAGAGTGACAACGACACATTTCTAGGAGAGAGGATCAGTTGTTTAATGGGAATAATACATTCAGACAGCTGCATGCAAAATTGCACATTTCCATTTTCAGAGCTCACAGGGTCTGGCTTAATGCAGATATAAGCTGTTTGCCTGTCTTGATGAGCCACCGTGAAGGGAGTTAAGGATTAGTTTGATCAGCTGGACAGAAAGAGAAATACATTCTTAAACGCAATAAGGAAAAAAAAAAAAAGGCTTTTCTGATCAACATACAAGAAAATTTACAGAACTTAATCATTAAATGAACAGAGAAAAGTATTTTGACTTTCATGGGGTAGGTAAGAAAAAGACTACTAAAGTTATTATGAACCTGTCTGAGAAATGTCAGAGCAAGTGAGTATGAAAGAGAGTTTGAAATAGAAGCAGTGAATCGGTTCATCATAATAGCTTTGCAAGGCATCACTTGCCATAGCTGATGTGCACTAATCCAGACACTTGCTTTGTTTCATCTTCTTCTAGGTCACGTAAAATAGAGGGAGGAATAATAAAACACAGAGTAATAATAGTGTATTCTGTTTACCTATATATCTACGTATCTAAAAACTGTATTTTTTGGCACAAAACAAAAACAAACCAATGTTTTCTTACTATCTCTTCAATTAATTTATTTGATATTCGAAAGAAGAGTCATAAATCTAAACAACTATTTTTCTCTAACAGCATTAGCCGGATAGAATTTTACCTTGCATCCTTGTTTACACTGGAGAAGTAGATAGGAATACATTCTATATATTTCAAAATGAAACAAAATTTAAACCATTTTAACCTCATATAAATTTTTTTTAGTCCTTTTAAAACAACATTTCATTAAACCACACAATTTTACAGAATGTTCCCACTTGTACAAAGTGACATTCTCTTATAGAAAAAAACATGTTATCACATAAATGTTGTTATTCCACGGAGGACTAAAACAATTAAAGACTTATAAAATGTTGTTTGATTATTGAAAACTGAAGGGAATGTAGAATCACTCTTCTTTCATATAACCCAACCCAAAAAACAATTGTTTCTTCCAGTGTTTTTCTTCTCTGTTAGAAAAGCAATGCTGAAAAATAATAAAATTGTAGCTTTTTTGCCTTTGCAGACTGGTTGCTTTCATCTGCATTCATTTATTTCCCATTATTCTCTAAAAAGTTCTTTTACTACCACTGAAGTGAAACATTGTCTCTGGTGAAGATCAAACAAAACCCAAACCTGCTGAGACTTAAAACAGTTCAATGTACCATACCAGCAGCTGAAGGACATAAGCAGGGCCGACTGAAATCAAGAAATGCCAGATTCCACGCTTATGAAAGCCAGATCTGCTAGATCTGCTAATCACTGCTTTAAGTTTAGTGCTAACCACATCAGTGCAGCTTCCCCCTGCTCTGTGTTAGTGTGACAAGAAGAGAAGATCCAAGGAAAACTGGCCCAATAAGCATTTGTTGTTCTTTTACATTTAGTGTCAACATTTTTAATTATTAGGAACACTGTTATAACAGTATATCTCACTGTTTATGAAGTATTTTAAGACAGAGGAAAAAGACCACACCAGTAGGTGCAATCCACACACAGTAATTCTCAGCATTCCCCTGAAAGCTCCCAAAAACCACCTTGGGTCTCTGAGCAGCAGCTATTCCATCAAGAACTCTGCAAACAGATAGCAGAATATTGACTACATGCTGGAAGAATGTTGAGGGTATTGTTTATTTTCACAAGAACATGGAATCTCTTTCAAAATAGATTTCTGAAACATCCACTGGAGCAAAGTGTCTGTATCACAAGCGTGAAAGACTAAAATCCTCCCACTCTTAGACAAAAACAGCTCTTTGTAAGTTGTTTAAGTGCATATGCATTAGTCATGCTTAACCTATTCTAACATCTTTTTCAGGGCAGCAGTATCTTGGCACCTCCATGGTATTGAGCACCAGATGCTTCCTGTTCCCAAATGTGGGTGTTCATCCATTTTTCACCGCTCCTGCACATGCAACCAGACTCAAAAAGAAATCAAGTGTTAGAAATAATAAAGTCTAGCAGCCAGATATAGCCAGATATGCTGCTTGCATATTGCAAAGTTGAAGGCAAAAAATAAGGTGACAGGGAGAGTTTTGTCCTTTTGCTTTAGTTACTGAGTTGGTGAATTGACGCCTGAATTTAGACATTTCAGATGTGCCTGAAAATGTCAAGTCTGGATGTAGTTAAAAAAGCAAGCAAACAGAAATCAGTTCAAGTTGAATTCTTATAGTAGAAAACACCTGTCTCATTCATATACACAGCCCCCACTGATAAATCTGGATATCCAGTGAGTATAAACTGTTGGGAGACTAGGCCCCTCCAACTGAACACAGCACTTTTTATCTCCCTTGTCACTGGTTCCCCGCTTCTTTCCAAAGGAAAAAAAAAAAAAAAAGAAGAATCAAATGAAAATTCATATTATAGTAGCTATATTAAAAAAGTTGGACTAGCTATTTGAGAAGAAAAACTAATTACCCAGACATTCTTTTCTTGGAGTTCATTAATTTACCTAATAGAAAAAGAATTGAAATTGAATATCAGTTAATTTGCATAATCAGTACCACCCTGCACTAATAAGATGCTACCATGTCTTGCATCAGCATGTAAGCCAGTCCAGCACTTCCCTAAGCCAGCAAAGAACAACTAAAATTGTATCAGAGAGGTCAGAGTCTAATAGCTTTGGTCATGGGACTTTAAACACATGATACATGATGCAATAGGTGTGGATCATATCTATGAGGTAACGCACTTAAACTGGCATACTGAGGTCAGTTGCAGAACACCCACTTAGCATGCCTGAATTTATGTGGATGGCAAATAATGTGAGCTCATACTAACTCATTCACATGCTTACTCCCAAGTTCTGCATCTGATCCAGGAACCAGTGACTAAATTTTGAGACACCACAAGAACTGCTTTCTTAAACTGCCTCTGAGCTGCGGTCAGTTACTAAAGCACAGCTTACTCAAATCAAGGCAGTCAAAAGGGTGAATATAAATGACTCTGAGCTGCAGTCTGACTTCATTCCCACACCATCCAGAAACGCACAATCAGTTACAGGTAAGACCTTTAGATAAGCAGCAACTCAACACCTGTCAGCTGTTGCCCTTGAATTAGCACTAAAATTCAGGGCAGGAGAGTTTCTTTAAGTGAAACCCTTGATTGTCTGCACTTACCGCATACTGGTTTGGGTAACAGACCAAATTGAAGGCATGCAAATCAGAATTATTTCAAACAAAACTAAACGAGACCAGAGGCCATGCTCCAAATGCACACCAAATGGTCCAAGCCTCTGCGGTTCTGAGAAAAACACTAAGTCTTCAGACAGTTTTGAGACACCTGCATAGGTGGGATATTTGGTCCAACTAACCAAAATAGATTGCATCTGACATAAACCCCTGAACCATATTTAGTCTAATGTAGGGAACTCAGCAGCAGCCACATGATCTGCTGAGCTGGTGGTGATATGCTGAGTCACTTGCTAATGTAGATGAGTATAACACAATCAAAAGAGTAGAGATGGGATCAAAGCACATTCATACATTTCGTGGAGATCTAAAGGTGGACCTTAGCAGATGCAGTGACTGAGCTCAGGAATAATAATTTAATTATACAACCATGCAGATGTGCTAGCATGCATAACTATGCACAGCTTGGTCAACTGCCCTACTGGACCTGCATGTTGTTGGAATAGAGGTTACCCACACTACAATAAAACTTAGCATAGACCTCGCTTCTGGAACCATAAAACAGCCATGTGTGGTTCAGTTCTACTGTTAAATGATAGGAATATGAGGATAATTACCAATTTCCTAGCCCAAATGTTCCTCCTAATTACAAACTGACTGTGTCCTGAGGGATGCTGTTCTCTACTTTGCCTATTAAACAGCACTTGACTGGGGCTTCACTGCCACAGTGTGAAAAAGGATAGTAAATCACATAAAAATACTTGTGGATTGAAAAGGGCATCTGTAGATAAATGAGGATGAAACAAAGAGCAGCTCTAGAAAATGTTATACTTCCTGAGGACACTTCCATTCATGAATTAAACATTACTATACCATGTACTTCTTACAGAGAAGGGCAGAAGTTATGCATGGTGTCACATATTTGAGAAAAAATTGCATACAAAACCTCAGTACTCAGGACTGACAAAACAAAAATCTACTTATTTTTCCTATTTCTCATCTATTTTGTCTGTGTGTCAGGATTTTAAATATATTTCAAGCTAAGGACACAAAACAGGGAAAATTCCAGCCCCAAAAATGATAATCTGACAAATAGCCTGAAGAAAGGGTTATACTACCAGGGAAGCCAAACTTAACAATAGGCTGCAATGTGCTACCTCCATATTAAGTGTACTTGTCTCAAATGCCATTAAACAAAATAATAATCTCCTACTAATGACTAATAAAATGTGAGACACTACTGGCTTAATCTTTACCTGGTACTCAGGGCCAGTTTTCAGCCTCATGAGTATGACTTCAGAGGTTCACTGTCAGGGTCAGTATTGTTCCATAGCAAATATAAGCATCAACAAGGAGAGTTATAATTTCAAACAATTGTAGTAATAAAATAATCATTTGACAAATATCAAAAGGGGAAAAAATGCAGTACCAAATCTGAAAGATAACATTTAATTTAGCTATTTGGGCCAGTTCTTTAAAGAATAGCATCTTTGTGCTTAGTCTCCATTATGATTTCACTGCATATTCAACATGAACGTTTATGCAATTTGATCAGAACTGTAACTTCACAGTATATTTTGACTGTTCAACCATAGGGAAAAGCGGACCTAATAGTGAAAAGTTCTTGATTCTGTTAGATTTAGTATCTAACACAGAGAAATGGCATCTGCAAAATACTGATACTAAAAGGTCAGCCTGTATTGTCTGTTTTCAGCTAAGCAAAAGCAAATTATGTTTTCAAAGAGATTTTGCTATAGCTAATGTTGTTTTTCTCCCTCTAATACGCTATTCTAGTCAACAGTTTCATCAGTATTGTTAGAGTTTGAGATTGCAGACAGGCAGCCTCTGAGTCTAATTAGGCAAGGAAAACAAAACATTACTGGAGTGACCAACAGTATTATTTCAGACAAACCTTTTTAAAAAGTACCTGTTTTTGCCCTGAAACCTTAATTTTATTTTACTCAGAGCAATGTTGGTTCCACTGCAGCTTCTCTCACAGAAATTTATTCTGCAATATCTGTGTTGGTGTTTTTATATGTTGTATTATAATATGTGAACAAACCACAAAATTGTTCATTTTTACACTGTAAAAAAGTTCGTGATAACAATGCTGCCTCATTAGTTACTGGGTATTGTTGTAGCAGTGTTCTTATTAGAGCTTAGTTAATGATAAAGTGCTAACTAATGAATTGATATTTTGCAGCTTTTGGACAGTACACAGGTTTACTGATTTTGTTGATACTGCCTCAAATATTAAACATGTATTTGTAATAACAAGACTAACAGTCACTGAAAATAAGCCCTACTAGCAGTAAGGGCAGTCTAATCTAAAATATCAGAAACAGCAGTTATTATCCACCATCCTAAATGAACACTTAATAACCTGGAACTAAATCCCTTCAGGCTCTGTTTATGATATGTACACACTTCTGCTACAATGATGACAAATACTCCATTTTCCCAGAACTAATGACCCTCTATAATATGTACTAGGGGGCTGACAATTGTGTGGAATGAGTCTATCAACAAACTAACAAAGTGCAGCCATGTTTGAAAAGTTTTATGCCTAAACCACAGGAAAATTTCAGTACTTCCAACCCATAATAAGCCCCTCTGGAGCCATATCAAAATTCTGCAGCATGTGTTTGGTCAAGATAGTTTCCGCATATGGTTTGTTTATTTTTAGTTTGGTTACCTTTGGCCGTTATGGATAATTAGGAGCAATCCATGAAAGCAATTAATATGTAACAGTTCATGTTCTGACAAAATACTAGTGTCTCATGGGGTGGTTTTTTTGCTTTAATTGGTGAACTCACTAAAGAATACCCTCTTTATTACAAAACCAAAACAGGTTTTTTTATTCCAAGGCACCTCCAAAGAAGATCTCAAAGTAGGCACAGCTGTATCTTACAGCTTTAGTGCAGGGAATTTGGCAGCACTCAATCTCTTCAAAGGTTAAGGATGCAGAAAATAAGAATACCATCAACTACTTTAGCGGCTGTATTTACAGTTTAACTTGGACACAGCCGTTACATTCTCTGGAATCACCAGAGAAAACAGCCAGTCCTGATGTCAAGGCTAGCATCCCTCCAAGCAAACTAGTTTTGAAATTTGTAATACTGACTAGCCCAAATACTGCTAGGCTCCCATCCAACTGCAAATTCTGGCTGCCATTCCTCCATATGCCTTAAGAAAGCATGATATTTCTGTTGGAAAGTAGGCAACAAAAATCCACAGCTAGGCTGCAGGATTTTTTTAGCAGAGGAGCTTTATTTGTGTTGTCAAACGACAAGAGCAAAACTTGAATTGGGAAAAATAATGGCCTTCTAGCATGAATTCCAATGTGACAGGCTTGGTGAGCTTTGCTCTGATCTGGAATGTAATTACTATGTATCCCTGATCTGCAAGCTGTATCTCCTAGGCTGTAGAGCAATTTCTGACTTGCACACATACACTTTCTAACAAGAAACTAGTACTTGGAAGACTTGTCTCAGAAAATAAATTTTTAATCATTGCAAACAAATGAAAGAAAAGCAATCAATGCTCAACACCTTCTGATGCTCCAAATTACTCCGGATTAACATGTCAATTTAAAAGTAAACCAAGCTAAACACGTGTGTGAATTTCACCTACATGAAACACAGCTTTTCTAGCAGCACCATTTAATTAGTTATAACTGAAACAATGAAAGCCTTTCACCTGGAGGACTGAGATTACTGTTAAAGATAATATTTTCTATTGCAAATAGAAGTACATGCTGACATACTATCCTAAATGCTTCAGCAATTCCAATCTCAAGTTTAGGAAAGTATCAGTTTGTAATGCCCCATCTCCAATCAGCAGGCAACACAAACACTCTACTCTGTCTCCTGGTTTCTTAATACTTGGTGTTCTGCACAATTTCACCTGGTCATCTGCCAGTCATGAAGAATACATCAGAGAGGAAGTCCATGCTAGGGAATGTAAAACACTGACCCAATGTATCCTCCCCAGCAGCCTCAGGCACACAAGTTCTAGGAACACAAAATAAAGCTGCTTCCAGAGCAAAAGATAGTTGAACTTTTGTTTTTGTTTCTGTTGTTTTCATGGATTTGTTTTTGGGGGTTGGGTGTGTCTCAGAGAAGCAAGGTCAAAGAAGGAACATTCAAGTCCCCATGATAGTATCGTCAAGCTGAGCTTCTGCTCCCTCATTCTAGGACGAAGTTTTGCCTTCTCCTGCAGGACATGTTTCTCACTTCTGTATGTATGTCTCTGAGCAGGGCTGCGCCATCTTCTCCAGGTGCCAAAGAGACACAAAGTTCTGTGCAAGAAGGCCATGTGAGAGGGATGCTACTCTCCCAGGGCAGCTGCTTCCACAGCTGCCATCCTGCTAGCAGGGCTAAGAGCCAAAGCTACCCTCTGATCTTCTTTCACTCGCTTTTCACCACCTACCCCAGCTACTTAAAGCTGCCTTTCAGTTACAAGGAGTAGCAGCAACAGCCTATTAGGTCTATGAGTAGCAATGTGAGAAGGGGCTCTGAGGACAGGAATCTAGATAGGACCTGACTTTCTCTTTGCTAAGAGAGTATTTAGTCATTGCACATGACTAAAGCTGCTTGAGAACTGTTGGCAGCTCATGTTAGACCCAAATGCAAAGAGCTGTGGCAGCAGGGCAGTTACATAGCAAACCCCAGTCAGCTCAAACCCCAGTTCCTCTTCAGTGTTCCCTTGTCCCAGTGTTCTGTGACAAGAGAATGGATGTATAAGCAAGAGAGAAATGGAAGATGAAAATTAAAGTACAAGGCACTGTACTAACCAGACTGACAGGTGCTCTGGAGCCAAACAGAGGATCTAGAAAAGAAAGTTTTTAAACTGTTTTTGTATATTCCTCTAGGCAAATAGACTGTTCAAATGAAAATTCTGACTGAGTTCATTGAAACCTACTTTCTCAGGTGCCGTATATCTCTACGTTAACATGTCTCAGAATTTATGGTAGACTTCTCATTAAAGTCATGCTAATTTTTAACACACACAGCAGAGAAAGACACTTGGTACTGTTAATGCCTGGCACTCGTACTTTATGGACTAGTCTTCCTGAAATTCATAATACTTTTTTAAAAGATCAAGAGATTAATTATGAAAAATGCTGAGTTCTTACTGTTCTGGAGTTTCAAGCTTTTGGGCCTTTTCCTACAACTTCACAAGCTTCAAACATATTTTTCATCTTAGGCCCATAAACAGCTTTAAAACATTACTTTCAGTCTGTCTTCACTCTTTCAAGCTCTAAAGGCTTTTATTAAAAGAGCTTGAAACATCCTGATATCTAAGATTTAAACTTAAGAGCTGACAGTGCTGATGATGAGTTAAAATAATCAAGTTTTTGCATTGCAAAAAAAACCCAATGATGTTAATGCAATCCTCTGGCACAGAAACCTAGCCAGTTTTCCTGGGTGGGACTTCTGCTGGGTCAGGGAGACATGGCTCACCCCTTGGGTGGGCACAATGAAATGTCACTTAAGCGAAACTGGGAGTGGAGCTGCAGAGAAGAAGTATGCTGCCTATCTTCACATTCAGATTGCCTAATGCCACACCTCACTAGAGGCATTAAATACACTGCCAAGGAAATTTGCCAAGGAAATTAGAAATATCTGGATTCAATGGTCTTCAATAGCTAGGGCTACATCCAGAAGGTTCACCTATCCCTTTGCTGCCTTTAAGCCTTGAGAGTTGTGCAGAGTGTTTCCAGACACCCTGAAAGCTCCTTGGGGAGATGGAAACAATGCAGAGTATAGCTCCCTGCTTCCAGCTTTATGGTGGTAAGTCTGAACACACAGTCACAGCATGTCGCCCCTCTGCTTTCTTCTTTCAATGATTAATGTAACCTGGGGACGAACAGTCACATTGCGGGTAACCTTTACTGGCTGCAGTCCTGGTGAAGCTTTGAAGGCTGACCGGGGAGCCCTAGCCCTTGCTTTCAGGGGATTCAGAACTCTGAAACTAGTTCTGGCTACACCTAGCAGCAGAGGAAATCCAGAAAATTCATAATGAATCTCCTTCCTCAAACTGGCATCACTGCCAGTGAGTCCTGATTCTTAAAAATTCTCTCTTCATTGGCAGTTTCTCCAAGGCCAGCTATAATGACCTTCAAGTCACACTACAAGACATAAATATCTTAGCTTGCAGAGCTTAGGTGCCACAGAAATGAGTAAAATAATAATTCACTGTCTATAGACTTACTGAGAGCGCACGAAGAGAGACAAGGAAGAACAGTCATCCTCAGTAGCTTTATGTTTCCTCTAGATAAAATTCAAAAGGTAGTTTGAGATCCAATTCACAAAGAATTGAGATTTCAATAAAATTTGCATCAAGGGAATAAGTAAATGCAGGAAGTTATTCAGAGCTAAAAGAGAAACTGGGAAGGAGGGTACTGACAACATTTAACATTTCTCTGTCTCCAAAGTGAAAGAGCATCATTAAAAGGTGCAGCTCAGCAATTCTCACAGTGGAAAAGAGATTAACACAATATAGTTCAGTTCCCAAAACTCAGGGGGCTTTTGCCTTGTTAGCTAGGGATAGGCTAATAAGCTCAGGTAGACAAATCCATGCTTTAATTAGCTTCTTTCCCCCAGCTGCCAAGCAGTATACTGACATTATTTTACCTACTCCCTACAGAAAGATTTTGTTGTATCTTTGTTGTATCATAATACAGAACTCCAAGAACATATCCAGCATTGCTTTTTTGAGGAAGTCCTAAGAAAACCCTAAAATTTCATGTCAAACTGTATTTGTGAGAACTTTGCATTTTAGAAAACCTGTCAAAAAAACCCAACCCTTCCTTCCACAGCCCATACATCCATATACCTTAGATCTTCAACACAACCAAATGCAAGATATGCTTTCTGTTAAAAACTAATTTTGTGTAGGCATAGACTGTCATAAAAATATTAATATATTTCAACAAAGTAAAATGCTGAGTAATACTTAAAAAAATATTTGTATATTCATTATATTGAATATGCAAAAATCAATATTAAATCTATCATATGACTATGTAAAAATATTTTAGCAATTAAGCATATAGATTTTCCCCACTTTTGATTTCACAGTTTTATTCATTGCCAAGATAAAAGCTAAACTGAAATGGGATTTGATGAGTTCAAAGTAAAAGAAGAGAGAGAAGAGTTGGAATTCCTGGATAGATCTGATTTCTTTTTTAAGAAATTAAACCTAAATTGTAAAATAATTTTTTCTCCTCTCCCAAACAGTTGTTACTCTGTGGTTTGAAAACTGATCTATTGGGAGCAACATAAGGCAAAAGTTTCAATGTTTTTGTGTTTTCTAGGGCTCCCACAGAGATACTTCGGCAGATTTAGTACTGCAGCACCTAATTATTGGTGCCAGTTTTCTGTCTCTCAGGTTCCCAGGCTTCCAGCCCATCTAAGCATACAGATAGATAGAATTTGGTGAGCTACCTTAAGTCAAGAGTGAAGGTTTTGCACTGAAATGGTAGTCCATACAACTCAAGTGGAAACACAATTTCCATTTTGTCAGCCTGGCTAGGAAATGTAGTAACCTGCAGCTGATAAGGAGGAATGGGCAGGTGGGGGTGGTACCATCCAACCCTCCTGCAGCTAAATCTGCCATAGCTGATCTGTCGGAGTCCTAAACCTCCAGCTGAAGCTGTCATGGGGAGCCAGCCTATGCAAACCATTTAGAGCAGCACCAAGGAAAAGTCAGGGTTAGTCTATGCAGTCCAATCAACCACTTTTCATATTCATTAAAACAAGTAAATTGTCACTGGAGGTAGATGTTAGCCCTTGTAGGATGGCAAGAAGGATGAACAAATGAGGCAAAGGAGGAGCTAAAACATTGAACTCTTCACCAAGAAAGGATAACAAGAAATCCACTCCTCTGCTTGATGACTATGATGGTATTGCTTTGATATCTGAAACCAGGCAGTGAGCAAGAATGTAACATGATAAATTGCTGGACTTTTCAAATGTTCATGCGGCTGAGATGTTTATTTGTACATGGAGGTTATCTGCTCTACCATGCCTTTTAACATGCTTGTTTTCTCTCCAGCTGAATCAAGGACAAGTAAACTGGAACAGAGGGAAGAGTGCCACAGCTTTTGAAATACAATCTCTCTTACCTTATATTACTAATTTGGGGATGGAGGAAATTATGTGGTTCAATTTACAATTGGGATTCCTCCATAATGATGCCTTTCCTCCACAGCTCTCACATAGAACATAAACCTTTTCCACAAAAAACCTAAAAATAAAATATATTGCACAGTCCAGCTGTAGTGTTGTTTAACTTGGTGTGACAGATTGATCAACACAAATATAGACAACACAAAAAGACAGCGAGGTGCTCTGACCAAACATGATTTGAAGGGCATGGCAAAGGAGCAATCTGAGCAGCTGTCAAAAGGGTAGACTTTCTACAATGCAGCTAATGTTCCAGAAAGTTCTTTATT
>NW_009942196.1:8470-30361 GCF_000696875.1 Nestor notabilis | reverse complement strand
CTCTTCACAATGAGGCAATGCATGTATTTGTTTTGCCCATTGATGCTCACTCACTCCAGCAAAATTAAAAATGACACATTTAATATATGATAAACGTCTCTGTGTGCCAGGTAAACCTGCAGTGAAGGCAAATCCTGTGCCCTTTACCACAAACGCGAAACTAAAACTACACAATGTCAAAACTTCCTAATTAATATTCTCATTTTGACTTGCCAGATTTCAGCAAGTTTAGCTAAAAAACAGTTCCACCCTTTAGGAATTTTGGTTGCCATCTCCTTTAACTGTGTCAAACTATCCCTTCAGAAATGGAGCTAGAAGTTTGTTATGACACTGTATGTTAACTCAAAGACATATTTTACCTCCAAATTTTTTTCCTTGGAGAGAGGGAAGGATGAACTGTTACCCAGAATGACAGGCTGAATGTCTAAAATAGCACCCATGTACTAAGAAATCACCAACGCATTATTTTTTCACTTTACTGAAGTTTCCCTGTGCAAGATTGGCTATCCTGAAAAAAACTGAAGATCCATGGAGAACATATAATACCAGCAGCATAACAAGGTCTGTCATAATGCTGCTGCTTGGCAGATCAAGCTTTTCCGGAATGAGATGACCCAGTCTTTTGAATTGTGTGCCCTTCCTCTGCTTGGCAGAGAGAGTGACCACACTGAGTCACTAAATTTGCTTCATGTAAAGTGAAGAATATGCACTATTTTTCTTGAATAAACTAGATTTAAAGAGCATTCAGAAAAATTGGCATTTTTTCCCATAGCTCTGCTATTCCCTGTGTCACAAGTGATGGCTATGGATGGATGGAGGATAAGTGATGCAAGCTAAAATCTCAGCCCCTTTCAACTAAGTGGAATTCTGCAATTGTGTTCAGTGTTGCCAGCTTTATTCACCAGCCAGAGAATGGCAGGGAGTTGGAGCTTTAGGGCTAAGCACATAGACCTACTCAGAATATCTTTCCATTATGGTGAATTTAGGGAAACCCAGCCTCAGAGATCCTTCTTCCGTCCTCCTGTAATGTGGTATCTCTTTCAACTCGATCCTCTCCCTTTTTCTCTCACAGGCAGTAGTATTTCTGAGGGCCAGAAGAACTTCTCCTTTATGGAACCAAATGGCAGAGCACCCTAGGCAGAATTCCTGCATCCATGCCCAGCAGTCCAGACTCCCTGGGCAAGTACTGTAAGTGTCTCAGGAGATGACAGAATGCTAAATCAACCATACTATTACCATAGCACATTTCACAACATTATATAAACCAACAATTCCACAGATTTCTTTCTCCTCCTCCTCTTTCTCAGCCTTGAAAATATAATTCATAAACACATAAGATTTTTCTGTGACGTCTAAAATAAAAGAATTACAAATCAATTTTTCCTTAATTGCACAGACTCCTCTGCTTTTGCAAGAGTTCATAGTCAAACACTGTAACATTTACAGGAGCTGTTGGAGTGCCACCTATTGGAAATAGATATACAACTGAAAAATACTCTGGTTAACCTGCATAAAATAATAATTTTTTACCCATGTGCTGGTTAAACTACATCAAGTTAAAAGACTTTAAAATGCATACATTTCATGTTCCATTCATAATTACGTGAAAATTTAGATCAGCATGTAACTTAAAATGAGTCTCTTTAAGGGGTAAAATACTGGAAAGTGGTAAAGATTTATAGCCCTGGAGTATAAAATAGCACAAATCAGAGCAGATCTACTAGAATAACAACCCACTTAAAACCTGAGTCACATTACTAAGCTCTACATCCAAAGTTTATATTAAACCCTGGTTTGCACTCTGTGGACACATACGTATTCTTTAGGCTCACACAATTTAGCTGTGGTTTAGAATCTGAATGTAAATTATTAATTTTCCCTATGGAAAGCAGTGTCCTTGGATAAAACAGCTCTGTCTTCCCATAGAAAACTTACAAATCACACTTGGTGTCCTGGATTTGGTACAATCAGTTTTAATAAAACAATCTTCAGCTGCCACTTCTGTTCAGAAGATACTCAGGAAATGACAGAAGTGACTTCTCTCCTCTGTCTCCCATGAACAGATAAATTTACTGTTTTTGTCTCACTCTCTCCCCAGCTTCAGGCCTTATAGCATCTATAAAGTGAAAGTGCGCTGAATTATACTTGAACGAGACTGCAAAAATTTTAAGCAACTGTAAAATTTGACCTAGTTTTGAACCTTGAACTTCATCCTGGGGTTTATTGCCCTCACCCCTTCCTTACCATCTAGAAAACAGCAGGCTGGAAGTGCCACTGCCTGAAGAGCATCGCTATTGAAATCTTCAATCGCTATTGAAATCCTCACACATCTGCTTCATCTCCTCATCTTTACTATTGCGGCTTCACCCTCTGTGGCTTTGTGAGCTCTCACACTAAGAGAAGCAACTGTGCTGCTTAGCTCTTTTCTTTCCAAACATCCCAAGCTTAATCTCAGAACCACACTATTCCACTCCTGAGTCCTTCTGTTAATTAGCACTGACCCCTACCCAGCTCATGACAGCTTTTCTGACAGTTCTTTTCATGGTTCTGCTTGAGACCTACAAAAACACATAGAGTGGGAGCTTTTGTAGATGGCTCTAGGAAAAAAAAAAAGCAAACCTGCAACAAAACAAACTGCAATTAATTATACCTGATAGCATACAGCAGAAAAAGGAGCAGAAAAATGACATGGCACAGAAACAAAGTGAAGCAAAATATATGAAGCAAAATATAGTGAGTGTGGGACATCACACATGCTGTATTTCATATATTCAGTCCTCAGAATTAATCTAGTGGCCCGACATTCCAGTCTGCTCAGTCATTCTCAGTCACCCAAAATTCCCAACTCCAATTCTTTGGCTAAGTAGTATTTTATAATATGTTTACAAAAATGACATATGGAATTGAGTTACTGAAATTCATGCTATTTTCTATCTTGTGTAGTAAAGGCTAAAATTACCTTTTCTATTCATGTTGCTTATGAACTGATTTAGATAGATAGTGACAGGATCACTTTCCAAATCGGTTCCTAGTCTGTCATATCTTTATTTCTAGCAGGTGTCTGATATATATTTTCATTCTTCACAACCACTTTTTATTTCTCCTGGTAACTTACATCATTCTATCAGTGCACACTTTTTTTTATTCGTTGGTTTTATCTCATCCTCCAGATCCCACAGAGTATGCTCCAGGCTTCTCTGCGGTTTATAAAAGACCTTTTCTTCTATGGCTTTCTCTTGAAACTTCAGTCATTCTCTGTCTCCTCCTGAGGCATGCTCTCACATATAATTTCCTTCCCTTAACAAGCATATTTTCTTCTTCTGGGGACATATTTACAATAGAAGTTCAGGGCCATCAGAAGGAACGTTTCTTTGGTGCAACAGTTGTAGACCTATGTCTCGGAATAATAACGTCTCTTATGCCCACTGTAGTTTTAGCACTTATATTTCATACTGAGAAGAAGGAAATGTGGGGAGAATTAAACCACAACAAAATTCCTTTATTAAAATTAAACCACAACAAAATTAAACCATAACAAAATTCACAACACAATTGAGTGAAATCAATGGGTTTGCTTTGGGTTTTATGCCATATTTCCAACTTAAAATTACGATGCCATAAACATTTGGGTGAGAACTATTAGGGGTAAGCACAGCAGTTATTCTTTGGTAGTGACAAAAGTCTTGCAAGACTTACTTGTGACCAGATTTTGGCGAGTATAGATCCTGGGCTGCTCCTAGTCTTCTTCCCACTAGCTGAAACTTTTGGGCACTTCTAGTAGTAGTAGAAAATCAGCCTGGGCCCATTCCCTCACTCAGTGTCTTTCAGAGTGTCAGTCAAGGCCTAGCTATGAGGTCACCTCACTATTCTAAATATTCATTTACTTAAAGTGCACTATTAGTAGATTTCTTAAAAATTTGGTGGGGAAAGGAAATGTAGTTTGCTGATCTTTTTTCTGTTGGACTGCATGAAATGTAAGCTAGGTCAAGTTAATTTCCATGCTGTTGTTTAGATACCAGGACTCACTCAGGCGGGAAAAGAAAATTGAGTATTTTAAATTTTATCCAGAGCTTGGAAGAAATTACAATTTCAACATGATCTTCAATTGTAGATAGCTGATTCCAATCACCTCCTACAATTTTCTTAAAAGCTTTTCTGAACATATTTTGGAGTTGTACAGATAGAGACGTTCAGCTGCACCTATCAGCTAAAAGCAGCAGAGGTAGACTTAGGAGTCCTGTTGGCCAGGCTATACAGAAACTCTGAACAGGTGACATGGAAACTGTGGATGGAAATTAAATTAATAGACATATTTTTCAAAAGCAATTAACATAGCTGGATGAAAACAGAACGGATAAGCAGACAACCATCATTATTGTCACTCTCTTCAAAAAACAAACAAACAAACAAACAAAAACCACACACACAAAAAAACCCACAGCTGTGAGGCCTGAAGGCTTCTCCAGTCATTTTAGGTTACCACTGATCATTCAATTTAACATGAATAGGCATACTAAATGAATGAGGGGATTTATAATTTCCACACTATGGATTTCTCCCCTGTCATATAAGTATCTGTAAAAGGCTCCCATAGGGTATGGCAAAAGATGCCTTTAACCTTTGCATACATAATTCAGATCAGCTTAGCATCATTTTTCTCAGAACAAAACCATATGTCACCTAATGGCTCAGGGGAGATACTGGCATATGGAGCCTTTCATGCTTTAACTGCCAGTTTGAATCCAGCCCAGGTCAGTAACAACCAACACTGCTCTATCTGAAGGCTGTTGGGTAATCTATGTGAAATGAGTTGGCCATCTCAGATCAGATCCTATACCAGACTTGTCCACCAGAATGCGACCACTGGTCAAACTTGCCTTTTGTCAGTAGTATCACCAAGTCAGCCAAAGATGAAATGAGTGCTGTACGTACATGACCTTTCACTTTATAGAGGTCACTCTCCTAAGCCAGGGATAAGAGATGCTGACATGCAGGGCAATCACTGTGAATCATCACCCTGAGAGGACCTCCTCCAGCTATTTTACATCACCATTACCACACCTCCTCCCAACTCTTCCTCGTACAGATTTAACCCATTAAACAGATCAACATTTAATGCCTGCATTAATGCTATGTGCAGACTAGCAGTTCCTTGAGTAACGACAACTCTGCTGTCTACAGTGAGGATTCAGATCTGGGAGAAATTAAAGAAGGAGAACACAGAATTAAACAGTGTCATGAAGAGGCAGAGTTCAATCATGCAATTATTTAATAAAGGTTGAAGAAAATACTGTATAATAATATTTAACTTTCTTTGAAATGGTATCCAAGAGTAGAAAACAATTAAATAATAAACATGCACTTCAGTAGAGAACACTGAAGGCTTGAGAAAAAGAAATTTTAAAGCCTCTTAGGAAAAAAATGCCAGGAAGATTGCTCCTAATTTTCAACAGGAGGGATTTTTATCAGTATGAGATGTGAATTTTCTCTTTGCAGTAGTGAAAACATTACATGTGTATATTACTGGTTCTTAGTTAGGCTTCAGAAAGTATAATTCTGCTTTTATTTCCTACCAGAAAATTTACAAAGACAGCTATTTGAATGTATCACAAAGCACTGATGTACAGGTGGGAAATGAAGCCGGGCAAATCAACTGGTAATGCAGTTCTTCATGCTGTGGGAGCTGTGTTGCAAAGGAGTCTAACAGTAGGTGTTTACAAATAAAACAGAAACTGGGAAGTAATTTTAAAACCAGGATTACTCTTACTGACTCAGATTCTATTCTGCGTACTGTCAGGTGACCAAAGCCTTTACATGAAAGCATTAGTGTTAGTGAGTCATTAGTTCATTGAAGTAACAGCTCATGTATACCTATTTACATAGGTTTTTATCTGTTACCAGGCTTGCTATTTTGCATTTTTTCCCATTGAAGCTTTGTGAAATAAATATGCATACAGCAGAAAGCAGCATATACAGTTTACATATTTGCCTTTTTAAATTATGATTTTATTTATTTTTGTGTGAATTATATTATTATTTTAGAAAATATATGTATTAAATCAAGTTCTGGAAAGGCCACCATCACATTCAATATATGCTCTCTTTCATCACTATACTAACTAGGCTGTTAATCTATATCATGGTCTTCCAGAGCATCTTTCTAACCTATCCTATGCTGTTAAGCCTCATAAGCAGAGCTGTAGCAAAGATGCCAACACGAGGTACCACTCCTGGTGTAACTGTGCGTGAAAAGATTTCAAATGAGGGTATATATGCTCCTGTAATCCTCTGACTGTTGTGACTCAAGTGATGAGCTGAGCAAGTAGTACTGCAGAAGATAAAGACATGACTGGTGAGAGCTGAGTGCTGTGCAGGAAACTTGCATATCCAATTCCATGGCTGCAAGAAGTGAGAAAGTGAAGTGAAGTGGAGAAACAACATCTTATAGCAATGGTACATTGCCCTTTCTGAAAAACATTTGGCTGAATCCCACCGCTTTTTAGATGAGGTGCCCAGTGATACATCACTGGAAGTTACCTTGACTTCTTTCTTAAACACTACCCAACTTTCTCAGCATTTATACACAGCTACAGATCAAAGTTTGATCTGATAAGCCTCAGCCTTTGCTATAAACACAAACCATGTCATCTTCTGAAGCATTTGATTTCAGATGGTTAATATAATACATTCACGCAATATGTATTATGTTTACTTTTTCCTTTTTGAACGGTAACTTTTGCCTCATATTTCTATTAGGCACAGAGTTCAGATTCACAAAGGTTTTTGCAAATGGAGTACAGACTATGGTTTCATCCACTTCTCTTTTCTTAACACCTGATAACAAGGTGTTCTCCTCTGGGTTGAAGAAAATGTATAGGACAGTATGAACTAATCTAAAATTTACTATAAGAAGATGAATAAAAATTTGTCCAGGACTGATTTAGGGAATCCAAAAATAGTACGTTTTAACTCAAGTTTGGGTTCAGCTCAAAAAGAATGCACATATTTCCGTAGGTACAGTAGTGGTGATGAATCATGAAAAATAGACATTTGTCTCAATAGGCTAGATAGTCTACATGCACATTAGAAACAGTGCCCTTTTAAAACCACAATATGTATAATACCCTTAATGCACTTAAAAAATTTACAGTTTATAAAAGTTAGAGAAAAAACACTGTTCTGAAATAATGGTTTAATGGTATTCTGCCCAAAAGTACCATTGGTCTGGCCGATGAAGAGGTATGATGTAACTGGTTTTGGCATGAAGGACTGAGATATTTAGCTAGGTAGGGTAAAATGGAATCAACACAGAGGCTGACACTTGGACTGCAGAGCCAGTTTTACCTTTTTTGCACCCTCTGTTGTACTTCTTTTGTATTTGACTCCCTTTTTCTGTACTACTTTTTTTTTTTTTTTTTTTTTTTTTTTTTAAATCACGGCACTTAAGTAAATAGCGAATAAAATGCACATACCTGTCATTAAGAAAATAATGTACTGACCAGAAAAAAACCAGCCTGTCACCCTTTCCTCAGAGATGGGATGGTTAAGTACTCAGGTTGACTTCTCACTAATGGCCAGGCTCAAGTACTATTTGGGCTTGGGGTATCTTTTCTCTGATAGGAAGCTTACTACCTCATGACATGACACGTTTATCCCCTTTTCTAAACTGTTAGCAGGAGCACAGTATTTTTACTTCTTTTGGACTTCAAAAAATTAACCATTTAACTTCTGGTTTAGATTTTTCTCAAATGAGACCAACATACAGGCAGCACAGGGTGATGAAGGGAAGCCTGGGAAGATACTTGAGTTCAGCAGATCAGACAGGTGAAGAAGTTCACAAATTGAAGAAATGGGGTTTGTTTAGTCTAGAAAAGGGAGGGCTCGGGGGAGACCTGGTGACAGTCTTCCAATAGCTAAAGGCCAGATGCAGAGGAGGTGAAGGTACGTCTGCACAGGGATGCTTCGTGACAGAAGTCATAACAGACACAAGTTGCTTCAAGGAAAAAATCTGGATATAGGAAAAAAATGCTTCACTGTGAGGGCACAGACCCGAGAAACTCATCTGAGCAGGGGGCTTGAACCAGATGACCTCCAGAGATCCCTTCCTGCCTCAACCATTCTTTGATCCTTTGACAACTAAATACTGGAAGTGGTAGAATCTCCTTTGCTGGAGATACTGATGACTTATCTTGATAGGGTGTTGGATAACCTAATCTAGGGCCTCATTTTCAACAGAAAGTTGGATAAGGTGATCTCCAGGGGTCCCTTTCAATGTAGACTTTTATGGTCTAGTTGAAGATGTCCCTGCTCATTGCAGAGGGGTTGGACTAGATGACCTTTGAAGGTCCATTCCAACCCAAACTATTCTATGATTCCATAATTTCTATCTTACTGGAAATAAATGGGGTTTTTAATTTGCTTGCAATCAGATTGGGCCAAAAGACAAATTATCAAGAATAGTTACTATGTTGAAGCAGGTTGAAAAAAAACCCAAACCAAACCAACCAACCAAACAAACAAAAAACAAACAAAAAAAACAACAACAACAAAAAAACCCCCACACAATTAAAGAACTGTTTTGGAGCTGTTCAAATGTATCATTCTTCTGCAGTTCAGCACAGACCTGCCTCACTCAGCTGCTACCCTGTCTCACTACTGTTCAGAGGCTTCACATCTTTTCCTGCTATGGACTAGACAGCAAACCAGATAGAAGACTAATGCCATCACAGAAATTGTGGGCAAAGTCTGTTCAGAAGAAAAATAAGAATATCAGTTATGCTCAAACTACACCTTTGCACTGAAACATGTAGTCATACCAGTATGGTTCAAAACGATTTTAATTGCCACCAGAACTGCAAAAAATAGTGTCTACCTCTTCAGACTTTCAGATCTGCAAAGACTACCTCCATTTCAAAAAGGCACACTTTTCTTTTGTGAAAAAATCTATTTATACTGATTGCTACAGAGCACAACTATTCTGGGAATGTTTTCTTACACTGTACTCACTGCTTTCTGTTAGTTTTAAAAGTGTGATGCTAGGACAGGACTACATGCATATTGCTTTGTTTAGAATGCAATATAATTACTTGTGTGCAAAACCAATCACAAAGAGATTTGGGTTCATTATTAAAAATCATTATGTCTACCTTTTTAAAAAGCTTTTATCAGTGCATATTTCATTCACATCAAAGCTTTTTACATTTGGAAACACCCTTTTCTCGTACAAAGTTACCAATTCCCAGTACTTCCATTGTCTCAGGTATTGTGAGGTAGTTGCTTCTCCTCTTTGACTGACCCTGAACTCAGTCTTGCACCATTTCCCACAGTTACATACTTTCCTTCCTGTAATGACTAGTACAAGACATGCTATTCCCTGTAGATTGACAGATTCCACTCTGAGGAATACTCATAAGAAATCATCATTCTGGCACAATTTAGCATAAAGGAGCTCATAAACAGTTATGGTGCAGTTCTCTCTCCCCTCTGCTGTTACATCCAGATAGCCACTCTTATTTGTTGCTTCCATAATTTTGCTATTCATCACATTTCCTGGTAAATTTTCCAGACTAAAGATAAGCACACGTTAAACATTATTTGCTAAGATTACTAACATCTTGAAATACACCACTGATGTATACAGCTTGTTCCATCATTCTAAGTATGCCATAGATCAAGCTATCTACCTGCAATGGTGAGCATATTAAATCACTTGAAGTTCCATTTGCATGATCATCTTTCCAAACACACTTGCTGTGTTGCTGACTCAAGCACTTTGAAAGACTCACTCGAAATTACTGTTTAAAAAAAAGCGAACATTGTCTCACTGAGTATGCAGGAAATGAAATGTGTTAACACTTACCCATTTTAAATTAGATTCAGCACATAACTGTCTAACAGGAGTGCACCTAGCTGTAGTTTACATTTGCCTCTCCAGCAAGCTTTTTAATCAAAAGTAATCTAGTGCTAAGCATACCAAAAGCCCTTCATTAGCCGTCAAGGGGACTTGATTTTCTCATGTGCTGTGTGACATATGTTGCTGGTGCTGCTGTCTGCCACATCTCTGATTCTAAACAAGTGTTTCAGTTTTGGGTTGACATGTTTGTAAAGCGCTCATTTGCAGTTTTGCATCGTGCAAGGCAGGAATGTTTGGTGTGCTCAAGAGTCTGGTTTGCACTGGTGACTGAACTGCAGAACTAGTCATAGTCACAGGACATCAGGTGGCAGATTGGAGGGGATTTTTCTGGGGTTTGTTCTTCCCAAAGTAGTTTCATTTGCATGCTGTTTTTGTTGCAGTTCAGAACTTTTCAAGTATGCAACAATCAATGTCACAAACCCTTGTGAATGAGGCATCTCTGCTGAATAAGATATGCCATTGCACAATCCCACGGCATGGGAAAGCAAAGCTCAGTGGTCATGTCAAGACATGGCTGTGGAAAGTGATTCAATACCTACACCCACTAAGCTATCATAAAGTAGGTCACACACAACTAGAATTATTACAAGTGTATAGGAAGTACAGAGGGACTGCAAAGAGTCCTGTTTAGTTTGGCATTATACGTAGGCATTTCTGATAGCTCCCAGGTAGCTCTCCGTATCAGCTATGTGGTTTTAAGAAAGTCCCACCTATCTCCCTTGTATCTAGGTTGCTCATCTCCAGACAAAAACAAGCAAACCAAACCAAACCAAACATACAAAAAAGAAAAAAGACCACAACAAACACCACCAAACCAAAACAAGCTTTCTCTCATACTTCATCCCTGGCAAGTGTTCAAGGCCAGGTTGGACAGAGTCTTGGGTGACATGATCTAGTGTGAGGTGGCCCTGCCCATGTCAGGGGGTTGGAACTAGATGGTCTTAAGGTCCTTTCCAACCCTAACTATTGTATGATTCTATGCTTCCTTTTGTCTAGTTAAAGTCTTTCATGACAAGCTTCTTACACAGTATGGCTGAAATCCTGGCCATTATTGAGGTAGGTAAGAATTTTGTCAACATTTCACTTCTGTTTATATAGCAAGAATCAAAAAGGGTCACCTTAGGCTTGCACCACCTAGGGAGTGTTCAATAATGAGAACTGCATTGCCAGTCTCATACCAACATGGAAATCACTTATGCCACCAGCGAAGACAGAAGCACAATTAAGCAGGCATTTTCCACTGGTGACTCAGGTAACTCAACAAGCCCACATTATCTTACACATTTCTGTTACCAAAAGATACAGGTTTTAAACATTGTTGTGAAGATGCTCAGTGCTTTAACAAATTGAAAATAAAATTGTTCCAATATATTGCAGAACTTCTAGATATTCTCTAGTCAGACTACAACTAGGCAGGACATCATTACGCATTGTTTCTTACCTTACTAAAGTACCCAGAACAAACTCAACAAGACGCCAGAATCTTGTTGATTCTTTAAAGATACATGCTTACAGCTCACACATTTATACACTCAGAAGCAAGTCTTTCGAATTCCCTCAGTAATTTGCAATTGCACAGAGCTGCTTTTATTATAGGATAGTTGGTGATTATGTCTGGTAAGAACTGTTCAGATGTTCTAGTGGTGAAAATTAGCAGGCTTTTGTCAATTCAGAAGGCTAAAAGGAGGGTAAAAAGAGAGACAAGCAGCCCACCAACATAGAAAATACAGTCCATTTCCATTCATGCTGAGGAATTCAACTCAGGTAAATATCCATCACCCAAAATATTTATATTTATGTTAAAATACATGTAATCTCAATTGTGGCAGGAGACGCAGTTCAGACTCACTTCATCAGTTTTGACCTTCTATCTCCTCAAAAGTTGAAGGCAAAGAACAGAAATTGAATTTTTTTCTTCTGTTCTTGCCCCCACAACCACGAGAGATGAAAACCTGCTTTTACATAGTCTTGCTATATGCCCATACCTCAGTCTCTTTCTGTCTTTCTGACAGTCTCTTTCCCTTTGACAATATTTGAACTTTACGTTCAATTTCAGCCAAATAAGACAAAGGCGTCTCAAAGGAAATTGCTTGGAAATAGGCAGGCAACAGAAGGAGAAAGACCGCAATAGTGCCCCAAAGATGGAGAGGCTAAAGCATGTATTCTGACATTATTAGTCACCTGAGATATCCCCGAAACAGAAACTTGGTGTTTCTCAGCAGTATCTGAATACTCCAGTTGCTAGCATAGATTAGATTGGAGCTCATACCTATTAGAACCCATAAGGCACAGGCATCCACTGGGAACTAGGTCCTAATAGTACTGTAGTTCCTTGAGGAACTGTTTTTCTTTGTCCCACAGCCTGGCTCCCTCTTCCTTCCTCATCTCTACAAATGAGATTAATTTTGTGTATGTGTGTGATGAACTGTTAAAAATCTGCTAAAACAGCCTTCCTCAGCATCATCCTGATTGCCTTTTGTCTTTGCAGCCTCTTGTGCACTGAGGCCTTCTGCATCCAGCCCTTGGGACCAACTGCCTCTAGTTATCCATTACTTCATGTAAAGAAGGCAGGCACCAGAGCCCAACAGTAATAAAGGAGTGAGGAATATCTTCTACGCAGGCTGAAAAGGGAGCTATGCCTGCCTTTCATCTCTAGGAAAGTATTTCCTGCCTATGTCTTCTGAAAAAAGAGCTCTCCCCCCTGCTCATTTCTCTGCCCCACAAAGACCTCCATGATCTGTAGGGGACTGACTGGTGGTTTACAATGTACGGGTATGACTCAGGATGCTTTCAAAAGCAATCTTGTAATAAGCTAGAGCCAAGCAAGGGAAGCAATTCAATGACAGGCACAACTAACTTGCAATGTTTCCTTCATTAAAAAGAGTATTATTTGAGTTATGAATGGACATAATTACTTGTATTTGCTATACAGAGTCATCTGTCTCAATAAAACAGTACCATGTTAACAGAGATATATTTTATGATATAGAATGGAGCAGAGAAAGAAAGCATGTATTTTACAAAACAATTTTTTTTTTTTTGCACATTAATCTGGCAATATTAGAACAACGCACAATGGTTTTAGTTTAAACAAAATAATCAAGAGTATTTAATTAAATAAGGCTTTGTCATATGGAACTCTTTAATACTTTTTTTCCACCAGCAAAATCTGCTGATGCACTTGGAAGGTCTCCCGCTAAAAGCAGACGGAATCAGAACTTGGATACACATTGCCATCTTGTGGAGCACTCCCCACCAAAGCGTGCTGCAGAGACCTGCAGGCTTGCCTTACTCAGGAGCAGCTCCACTCAGATCTGGTATTGATATTTAACAGAAAACAAGTTTTCGAAGATATATAAGCACAAAAGAGTCCTAAACGCAGTTTGCACAGCCAGATACAATGTTAGAGTTTAGGTCAGCTGAATTCCGGCTGGGATATCTTAGTTGGGAAGTAAGACAAAAAACCTTTCACCCTTAAAGCACTGCTTCAAATCAGAAGTAAAACAAATAAATACACTTGTCTGTTCCATTTTACGGAAAGTACATGACTGTTAAAGTGCTCTGTTTCACGTTTAAGACCATACTCAACAAGCAAGGCGACTAAACATTTATCATGCTCACCTTTAGGGCAGATTTGAAGAATGATGGGCCAGTGGGAAAAAATCTGACACCTTGCTACATAAGACCTAGCAATTTGTAGACACAGATGTACAATTTTGTTAGCTTGACGACTTTTTCAGACATGAAATTTCTTTCAAAAACTGAAATGTTTAGCTCCAAGCTCAGATGAGTCAGGGAGTTATTTGTGGACTGATTAATGAATACCAAATAAAGAAAGCCACAGAGACATGAGTCATATCTCTATAAGAAAGAAGCAAAAGATATAGCCCTTCTGGCTCTTACTCCTTTTGTGGCTTTTTGTTTGCTTGGTCTCTGTTTAATCTCATCATTCAGAGTAATTTCCAGCTATTGCACTTCAATTTTAGTTTCTTTAATTATTTTTTTACTACAGAGCTGACTCGCAGATGAAGGAAGTATTCATCGTCCCGATACAAGCTGTGATCTCTCAGACTTTTTTCTCCTGAGACAACTGGTGTTAGCCCTAAAGCCTTTTCACTATGAAGTAACAAAGTCCAATCCCCCCTCTAGCATTATCACTCCTTAAATTTGTCAACTGGGACAGCTGGTAAGCTACAGCCTTGCCAAAGACAGCATTAGTACAAAGAGACTTCACATTCTTCTGCACTTTTTTTGACAAAGAAAAGGCTATCCTCACACAGGTTTCATAATACTTCACTCAAATCAACAACTTGCTAAAAGATGATGAAAGCTGAAACTCAACAAGAATGAAGAATGATGTCACTGTCTGGTCAAGACAACTAATCTGGTAGGGAGGGTGAAAATCACAAAGTACTAACCAGATTAATCGGTGGCTGATGTCTTTTTTTTGTAGACTACCACCAGGGAAACAGATAAAAGCAGTCATTCGTTCTTTGCTGCAGGGTGATGTCATCAGAGGTGGCAGGAAGAGATGTTGCGTGTGCGTACAGCAGGATGCCGGTAAAACCAGCAACACGAGTTACCACCATTTAGTAAGCAGAAGCAGGACCATAGCTTAGGGCTGACATGAAGTAGTACTCGAGCAGTGGCTTTAAAGAAGAGCTTGCAGGTCACATTTCATACCACAGGCAGTCGGTAAGTTCTTACTGAGTGTTTATTCAGTTGCGTTTATGTAAGAAGTACTCGTACCACAAATGGAAATGCCTGGACCACATGCTAGCAGTGACATACACTTGTGGAAAACATATCAGATGTATACAAATTTCGTCAAACTTCTAGCCTAAACTATACCCACAGATCACAATTCTATACAGATCAATTTAATCTTGCATCATATACTTTATAAATTTCATGTTTTCCATTCAAATCTTTATTACAGTTTTTTTTCCTTAACTTTTGCCCCAAGGAGGGAGTCATAGAAAGTTTTTCTTCTCATATACCTTCATTTAGATTATTATTCTTACCCAGCAGATGGAGCAAATGAAGTTAGGGAAAAATGCTGAGAATTCAGATCCCAGTGATGGCTGGCAGATAGAAAAAAATAAACAAACATCCTACATTATGAACTGGGTAAATCTGTTACCAGCACCACTGACAGAATAAATATACTGTCATGTAATGTCAGTGATTCAGAATGAAGTGTTATAAATGTTGATTCTTATAAGCTGTGGTGGCAAAGGTTAGAAAAATACCATAGATTATTTTTGAGGCACTGTATAAAGATGATTCAATATATTCCCCTAATTCCAAAAGTTTTATCTAAAAATAATACATTTTTGCCATATTCATAAAGCACCTCTTAAAACCGCCATACTTTATATTTATACAGTGAACTAGCTGCCAATGATAGCTGGCATAAAAGTTTTCTCTATGTTTATAGTCAGTTCAGAAACATTCTGTTTCTAAATACGAAGGACCATGAAGTAAAAAATTTTAGCTCATTTAGCTCTATTAGCATCATTTCTAGTACAATAGATATATGGCAACAAACAAAAATCATTTATCCCAGTAACATTCTTGTGCATCTCAGTTTTCTTTGAATATAGCTCAAAGTTAACCCTGAAATTTATATAACTACAGGAAGAACCGTATCAGTGTGGTATAACATAAGTTAAGCAAATCAGGAAAGAGCAACTAGAACCACATAAAAAGAATTAAAAAAAAAAAACACAACCCCCCCCACCAAAAAAAAACCTAACAAAATCCAACAAAACAAACAAACAAACCAAAAAAAAAAACCACAAACCGAAATCAATTTATCAGACTCCCTGATATACATTTGTATATAGTGATGGGATCTGCCACATGGGAACTGGGCTTGGTTCTAGCACTGAGCAAGGAATTACAGTAGAAGTATACACAGCAAGAGATGATCTTGTAGTTCCTAAGATGAAGTACCTTAAGTACATTGATACACTACCATGGAAAACTTTACATAGGAACCCAGCACTACAGCCAAGAAAATCCAAGAGGGTCTAAGGCTTTGACCCTGGAGAAAAGAGAAGTTCTTGGGGGAGCAGGTACACATAGAAGAACATGAAAGATTAGGGACCAGGAGGCTTTGCCAAAAGATGCTTTTGAAATCAGAGAAGGCTGGCCTTCATTCCTTTTGCTTTTTTTATTTCTTCCTAACTAAGAAGAGCCTCAGTTCAGTGTATTTACTTAAAATCAGCAAATGGGATTCAGACTGTTGTATAAATACCCCTATAAGCCTGTAATACCATTAAGCATAGACCATCAGTCCATCAGCTGCAGCCAGAAACAAAGAGCAGGCCTGATCGGCCTTCTGGTACAGTGGTGTAAATAGGGTAGCTCTGTTTTTAAAAGAATGGAATTTATTCAGATTTTTAACAGAGCAACTGAAGGCGTATTTGGCCCAGCTTGTTCAGTGGCCACCAGGGCCCACAATACATATGCAGCAATGCACAGATGTGCACTGAAGTTTGAAAAACATGTTCTGTCTTTTTTCAAAGTGTGTACAATGAATATTAAACAACCCCTGAAGTTCACATTGCCACTCACCTAGAATCAGCACTGCAATCCCTATTATATGCTGCACTGTGTGAAACACTAATGACTACTTAAACTAATTCAGAGTTGATGTGCAGTTGAGGCAGTGACAGGGATATGGCATACAATAAGTGCAAGATTGTTCTGTAGCTTTGCATATTCCTTCTTTTTCTTCTCTATTTCAAGGAGACAAGACTTTTTTTCTGAATTGACTATTTTTGATAGCCTTGCAGGACAGAAAATGAGATTTCCACATCCAAATGGTTAAGATACCAGCAGGCCAATTTTTATTTAGGAAAAAGAAAAAGTTACCTTTTTCCTGAAAGTACCAGAATACCATGTTGAAGGCTGGGATGATCAATTGAATTGTAAAGGAAATGGATAGGAAGCTTCATTGAAAGTGTGGTATATGGAAATTCCCTGTAAGCCACAATGCTTTGTAACCTCATACTTGCATTCCAGACATATTTGTATTAGATTTCAAAGCATTGCAGCACTAAAATATCAGGAATCTTTAGCTAAGAGATAGCAAGCAGGTGATGCAACAGCAATTATTTACATAACTAGAAAGACTGCATACACAATGACATACAATCCTCATTAGCATATCTCACTTTTTGCCTTCCATTTTTTGAAAAACACAACAGCTAATGTATCAGTCAGCAATAGCCAGAGGACTCCACTTGCTGGCGTTCACGACAGCTTGCACTTATTAACCCAGAAGTGGGTTAGTGTCTTTTTAATTGTTTTTATAACAGGGTTGTTCGTGGCTTGAAAGAACCAGCATTCAGACATTATTCATCTTAGGCTACAATAAACTACAGTTAACAGGATGTACTCTGTTCTGGTTTTGTGCCTCTATGCTCTCAAGAGGGTGTCTTCCCCAGATCATCACTTCAGTAAATCCCAATCTAAATTTGACTCATTACTGGTCCAATATATCTTTTGAGGAATGCTACCTTGAAGAGGCAGTCACAACCTGAATTTCATTTTTGTTGGAGATGGAACTTGCCCAAACCTGAAGTAAATTGTGGATTCTCTGACAAACACTGGCACAAAAACACGAGCACCTGAGCTACAATTAGCTACGCAAGTAGACTACAACTGAGTATCCAGATAAACCTACTTGGTTTCAGAGTAAGTTCTGCTCTGCCTGAAGGAGAAACAAGGAACTCTTAAGACGCTGAAGTACTTTGAAAGATGAACTCTTAAGACGCTGAAGTACTTTGAAAGATGAACTCAAGCTCTTAAACTTGGGGACAGACCTAGGATTTAAGTGCTTTAAAATACCTTGACACACAGTATTAGATGAGATATATGAAATATACGTATTTCTCCAGAGGAAGTTCTCATATAGAAACGTGTACACTACTCCACATCTCTATATTACATTCTCCACTTGGCTAATCATACCTGTTCCTTACTATCTTCTTACCTTTCCATGCTCAAAACAGCACAGGGGCAGAGAAACTGGCTGCAACATGAACTGTGTTTTTCCCAGAACAGAGGTAGCAAAATTGTTGCTGCTCTTTACTTGCAAACTGTTCACAAGGTGGAAAGGATAGAGACAATTGTTCTGCATCTTGCTGAATGCTTGCACAAAAGGTTAGAATCAATATAATACCCTCCCCCCACCACTGAAACAAACAAACAAATAAATAAATACAAGCAGCTCTTTTAAATCCTTAAAAGGAACATTAGGCTGGTACCTAGCTGTCCTTGATGTTCCTTACTCAGTTTATAGCATCCTTTTACCTAATTAAAACAGTGGGGAGTTTTGTTAATTTTTGAGTAGATGCACTTCTTTATTCCCCTGTACATCATTTTAAGGCCAGAGAGTTTCTTTTAAATATTCATTCCTTCAAGCTGTAATTCTGGGGATAAATTCTGAGGACAGAAAATATACTAGGAAAAAATTGTGTTTCTTGCATACAGCTCCTGCCAAACACATTCAGGCAGGTTTATTAGCATTTTAGCAAACCAAAATATGTGGCTAAAGAGAAAGATAAAGATGAAGAGGGTAAAAAGTAAATTAATCATGAAAACATAAAGATTGGAAAAGAGAAGAGAAAATTAAGACTAAAGAAACGGGAGAGCCAGCCTTTTCCTAAGGCCACATCTTTAAAATAAACCTACACGATGTCAGTCACAGTGAGCCTAGACATCGCAGCATCCGAGCAATGCTGGTCTACGCTTTTGTGACACCAAGTGGTTAATCTGTAAAGGTGCATTCTGCTGATCTGCTCCTCCGCATTCAAAAGACTAGTAAGAGAGAGTTGTACTTAAAGGTGCTTATAAACGCAATCCTCCACGGCGCACCCTCGGTTGGGTTACAGGTCTTAAAATGCTCTTGCATAAGAATGCCACTATAATGTCAACTTTTTTTATTATTATTATTTCACATCAGCCCCTTTACATTTCACATGAATTTTCATTTATTCATATTCAAAATAGTATTCAATTCAGAAGTCAGATAAAGTATTCTAAAAGATTCCATCTAAGAGAAACCATATTCACATTCTGTGGAGACTACTGAACACCTACACTATATATTTTGAAAAGAACTCATGAACAACAGAAGAGCCCCAACGGGAATTAAAACTAACTCTGTCATGAAAAAGACTTGTCCCTCTCCCCTACTGCTAGAAGCAAGACAGAAAAGCAAATGTACCAGCAAAGAAGAATAGCAAAACAAATGCACCACCATGACTGTCATTTTATCGAGACACGTTGTTTCAGAAAGGTAGTGATTTTTGGGACCCAGATATCTTCACATTTCCTCAACACTAAAAACTCTGTTCCTATTGACTAACTGTGATCAGCATCTGGGGCAGAGCGGGGGTGGGGGGGGCGAAGGGGGAAAATAAAAATTCCATTTTTCTTTTGAATTTCTACATCTAATTAACAATTAAAAAGAGTACAACTATGTTTATTTCTGCTTCCTGTATGGAAGTCATCATCACAATTCCTACACACTTTCAAGTCTTTAAGACATTCAGTGAATGGACGCTTGCTCTCTGCATGTCCCTGGTGGATATTTAAGTCAAGTATATCCATATTTTCATCTGCTTGCTGATTTCTTTCATTTCTGACCTTTCTATATATACAATTCTGTCTGCAGTAACACAGAAAGTATTTTCCTAGCAGGTAAGCATTGCAAATTGCGTTTTAGATTCATTTTTATTTCATCCATTACATCCCTTTAAAACCAGGCGACCTCCTCCAAGAACCTTCTCATCTGTCCAAAGCTTTCTGTCTATCTACATGGTTTCTGAGAGCACAGGTTTTGCATCAAGCTGCAAATGAAGAATTGTTTAAGGGCTCTTGAATGGATACTAGAATGGAAATAAGAGATTGTGGATGGTCCCGGCAACTACAGAAACCTGCTGGTAGTGTATTTTTTATACAAAGAAAATTAACTGCAGCATTTACACCAGGTAAAGCTATAGCATCTTCCACGACCTTCAGGTTAAATAATTTCAGCAGTCTTTGCTGAGGTGGTGATCACAGGGATGGATTGTTCTGAGTAGTTTCTTGTGATAAAGACCAACAATTTTTGTCTAGCAAACTAAACGTGAAAGAAAGCATCTCCTCAGTCTTCATACCGACCCACAGCTTTGCAAGACTCATATTTGGTAACTGAAGGCAGATACCTTCAAAGAAAGTCAGTTGTGACAAATTGTTAACATATTTAATTTCTGAATAGCCTCACTTTCAATTCCATCTGCTTTAATTTTGCCTCGCTGTTTTCAACTGTTATGACAGATGAATACTCTGACATCCTTGAGGAGGAGCCATTTTCAAAAGACACTGCTACTAACAAACAAGAAGTGCAAATGGTTTCTATTTCTGTCGTTAAGTATTTCATAGATACAAAGTAACAACATGCAACTACAGGACAAACAAACCAAAAGACAGCAAAACAAGTATTTAGGTAGACCCTGAACTATGTACCTTGGGACATTTTGGGAACCCGCACAATAACAGTTTGTCTTGCATGGACACAGCATACTATGCCAAAAGACTGTACCCAGCTCTTACTTGTCTGTTTTTTTGTAGCCAGGGGCTTCAACGGTGCTCTGCAGGGAGGAATCCATCAGCTGCCCTGTGCACTAACAGCTGCTTCCAGCTGGCTCTGAAATCAGTGAGCATCCCATATCACACACCAAAACTTCAACCAACCACATGGTGCCTCTGTTCTGACATGTTTAAGAAAGAGTGGCAGCTGCTGGGAGAGGAGAAGCAGAGGGGACACATGTACAGAAACACCCCTGAGGGCACAGATGGAGATGGATTATTCAAAGATGCTTCATGCCAGAGGAGCTGCACCTCTGAAGGTACTGCAGCCCACAGTGGTGATGCCCTGAAGGGATCGTGGCTCACAGGTGACATGCACTAAGGTAGGGACACCCCTGAGAGTCTACAGCCCACAGATGATCACCACTATGACAAGGACATTCCCAAAGGGACTGTGGCTCATCAACAACATATTTCTGCGACGGCAGGAACTCCCTCAAAGAGAGTGTGACCCATACATAAACCACACTGGAGCAGAGGAAAACAAGTAAGAGGAAAAGATTGGCAGAAAGAAAACATTATGTGTACAACCCCAATTGCAGTTCCCCAGTTTGTGGCCATTTTGCTTGTGACACCACCTCAACTGCTCCCACTGGCTCAGGATTCACTTACAAGGTTCAGTGAAGGAAGAGACTCATGGAGCCATGAGACATATTCATGTGAGAGGTACATGAAAGGTGGGTCCCCCATCAGCTCTTCCTGCACACCCAGAGGTAACGGATTTGTCTTAGCCCTGGCATTAGAGTTTCACAAATTCTTGTTTCCTCTAAGTGCGCTGTATATGATAATTCTCTGAAAGACTATTAAATCTGAAAGATTGCTAAGTGTAACATATAAAATGTATATGTGTAGTTTCTTCTTTTTAAGGTAACAAGTAACTGTCAAATAGCACCTGTTTCTAGGTAGATAGCAGACACAGAATCATAGAATAGTTAGGATTGGAAAGGACCTTAAGGATCTTAAGGACATTAACACTTGTGACTCCATAGGTAGCATCTTATCCCTGAGGTGTTATTAAATAATACGTCAACACAGTTCCAGGCTGAACTGTCGGATGCACTGCCTTTAAGATGCAGTATTAAACCTATATCTGAAGTATTTACAGCCCTCAGAGACCTCCACTACACTGTGAACAAGGTTATCCCTGGAATTCTGACTAAATCACATTTTCACAGCTTCATTCTGTCACGCTAAATTTCCACTACATTTTTGTTTAGATACTGTACCTTCCTTGCCTCTTGTCTTACAGTGTTGTGCAGTATTTGCTTATAATTTTAGAAGCCCGTATGTTGATAAGTGCTTGGAGAGGAAAACACAAAGTCATGCCACAG
>NW_009942196.1:6707-8439 GCF_000696875.1 Nestor notabilis | reverse complement strand
AGGAAAAGTGCTTTTATTTCACTCAGATTTGAGAAGACTGGTGCAACCATGTTCTCCCTTTCAAGTACTATTACTTTGAAATGGCCAGTGGTAACTTTAATATTGCCAGCTTCAAATAAAGGTAGCTGTTGAGCCAGAATCTTTTCAAAGGTGGCACATTTAGGGATCTTTTTCAGCTGAGTTTGAAATTTTTTGTGCATTAGTACTATTTTCAAGCTTCTGCTTGTTACAGAAGCAGAATTAGTGGCTTTTTAGTGAAAGTGTGTAATTTCAGGCTGACACGTCATTTGAATAGTCAGGAGAACTAATAACAGAAATTTCTGCACTTATGACACACTACTTTCCTATTCACTCCATCTTTTACAAGATTTTCAGTGCAAGTTCTAGTTCATCCTGCAAAAGCGTAGGATGAAATTTTGTGGCACACAACACTTAGAAGCAAACCACTGTCTAGATCTCACGAATGCCTCAACAATGCATAGAAGGAGATGGTGCTCCCAGGAAAACGGAATTTTTACACCCACAACAGACAGCTTTTTCCCTTTACATGGAAAAACCCTTTCTGGGACTGTAACTTTCTAGAACTTAAGGAAAGTATGACTTCCTTATTTGAGATTATAATACTTAAATTTGTGTGGAAAAATGCAGAAAGACAGTTTTGTGCAAAGACTTGTCTATCCATCACTGAGCACTGCAAGCCAGCTGTTGATTCCCTGTTCTTCATGCTTTATTTTCTGGAACTGGAAACCAGTAAATAACTTACTTTAGAAGATTAAAATCAATTTTCTTCTAAGTAATAGTCCTCTTAGTTGAATTGTAAATTAAATAGTCTCTTATCTAAGTGACATCAGAGATAACAACAAAGAGACTGCAGAAATCTGTATCACCTGAGGTTCCTATAAAAAACTGAAATAGTACCACATGTAAAGACTTCTCACAGCTTGTCCACAACTGGGTACAGATAATCTGAACAACTTCATGTTTTTACATGTCTTTTCCTGAAGAATTATCCCTTATTCAGATTTAGACTCGTTATTTGAAATTTATTCCAGATAAACAGAGTTCAAATAAGCACAACCACAAGTGGAGTTACTCAGCAATAGCTACAGAAATTAAATTTACATCTACATTAAACAGAATTAACTTTCAAGTGTGAACAACTCCTTATTATACTGTTGGAAACTAGGGTTGACTTACAATGATCTGGTTAGAATACAGCAGCACAGATATAAAAGGAAAAAACAATTAAAAGTATGATTTTTAGAAGTGTCTTATTAAAGCTTTTATTCAAAAGTCATCACCATAAGGACACAGAGGCACAGGCTGCAGAACAAGCATTCCAAAGCAGCTACACACACCCTCCACCCATGTGAAAAATGTATTATGGAGAAAAAGAATAATTACGCATTCATCTCCCTGGTGGACAATACTTCCTGAAGAATTCATTTTTTAAGTAGAATAAATAAGCCTGCAGACGAAGCTGATCAAACGACATTTTATACATTTGTTTAAATAAATGAATACATACATACAGACATGCATATATATAATCTCTACTTAGGCTCATCTGCCTTAGTTATCAGCAGCCTACTAAGCAGTAGGAAGGAGATAGAATGGGATTCCCAAAGATCACCCAAACATTTCTGATTAATTTTTTACTGTTTTATGGTCTTCCCATTTAAGAGAAGAAAGAGTGGTTATAACCACTTAGAAAGGGACACACAAATTAGAT
>NW_009942196.1:0-6676 GCF_000696875.1 Nestor notabilis | reverse complement strand
TCCTGCTGGTATGGCAATTCCAGATGCTGCACAGATCTCACTTGGACTGTCAGCCAGATTTCTTTACCCTTCTGATATTTTCAAACAGCAACTATTGCTTCTTTAAAAAATTTGTTTGTAGAATTAATAGTAGCAGCAGCATAGAAACAAGTATGTTTTACAAATTGACTGTTATGACACCTAGCTAATTTATTTGTATGACCAAATTGATAATGAAGTCACTAGAGATTTATGTCAGGACCCCAGAAACCATGGCCAGAGCCAGAGCTTGAATGGTAAAAGTGCCTAGTAAGAATTTTTAAATAGTGGCTGTTGATCACTCTTTCTGAAGAGAGCATAAGAGCAAATGAATTCAGTCTGAAAAAATAATCTGACTCATGTGCTATGCAGAAAGGGCAGAAGCTGCTTTTAACAAATTGTTGGTGCATGAAAATCAGTATCAAGGAAACTGTGTTAAAATTGTTGCAAATATTTCATAAAGGAACAACGAGGAAAATGAAAAAAAAAAGGGTTTGGGGAGAATGTAATCAGATATTTTTAATTCCTCTATTATTCTTTTTTCTTTTTCTTTTTTTTTTTTTTATGTACTTTATTCTTCAGCTCTTATGCGCAAAATCTTTGGTTGCAGACAGAAGGATATTGCACATGCTAATTTACAACATGAAAGATGATGGTGTAATGGAACAATAGTACATAAATTGGTACTAATTTAAATGACATTTCACCAATCTGTAAAGAAAGATAACACCTTTTTTACATTTACAGATGTTTCAGTTAGAGAGCTTGGGGTTTAGCTCATAATGTTAATACATTTTTATTTATGATTGCCTCTAACTAAAGTATATATAACTTATTTGTATTCCCCCTATTTTATTCCATTCTTCACTTTTATTGCTAGCTTAACGCATAAACAAATGACTGCATTAGAAATATACGTATAAAGAGAATTGAAAATAGCAATTGAAAAATAAGGAAGGAATAAATAGCTTCATTAAGAAGTAAAAGTCTTCTGAAACAGATTGACATCTTTATTGAAGCAAATAACATAATTATGATGCAAACAGCAGGAAGGAAACAGCAAACAGCTTTCTTGTTTCAACACTGGAAGATACAGCAGGAGTCAGATTCTTTAGCTGTAAGCCAAGGATCAGCCCTCAAAGCACCAAGCAGAGGATTCACACTGACATCCACACAAACTCCAGAGCCAGAAGGCTTTCAGGGCTGGCTCCTCTTCCTCAGCGCTGGCATGAATTTTACTAGCTGTGGTGGAAGTCTTCATCGCTAATACACCAAACACATTATTTCCACTGGAGAGGATTTTAAAGGCCCTCTTAGGACAGCCAGCTGTAAAGTTCTAAAGTTCCTGTCAGAGGATTCACATGATTGCCATCAGACACTTCACCTTCAGACTCCTTTTTCTTATTTAAATAATTTATTCAGGAAGGCCTTACTAAATTAAATCTGCAGCTTATTTCATCCAAGTCTGGCACATACATCATCTCTGTGAGACACACAGTAACAAGAGATAAATAGGCCATGCATTTTAGCCATTTTAAAATGGTGGAGGATAGACATGAGCCATAGGTTTGTTGTCCTCAGGATACAAGCAGTCAGTCAAGTTTAAGTGCTTGCAAAAAAATCAGATCTACCTCTATATGGGAATTGGCCTGGGTTCCTAATTGATCCCTCTAGCAAAGAGGCACAAGACATATGTCTGATATTAAAGTGATGCTACTCTTAATTATATACCAGGAAATAAACGAGATCTGTTTCAAGTGTGTGCTAAAATCAGCTCAAGTTATTAGCATCCAGCAAATACATTATACCATTCACCAGCCTTCAGAAGGGAATTCCTAACTGTAGATAAATGTCAGTGCTGCCATATTTAAAAGAACCATTTGAACTGAATCCACTGCTAAGTACATACCCTGCTCTCTATGAACACAAAAAATAGACATAGCAGCTGGGAACTACAAATTTCTTACCATATGCCTTTCCTGAACAGGCAATAACTAGTAGAATAGTATGGGCAGGAGGAGGGAGAAAGAAAGACAAATTTTTAGATTGTTCTGTTGGAAGTAAAAAAAAGGAACAGTATTTAAAGCTTTCAAGAAAGTTTTTGTTTACCTTGTAAGACATCAGTGCAAGAGTCTTAAATAACAAGGCTTATTTTGGCATGAACGTTTCCTGAGATCACCTCCGCTTTTCTTCACATTCTTCATCTCTTAATCCTCTGATCTAGTTTACGCTATAAACTAAACACTAAAGATTATTAGCTTACTCTCTAAGAGCTTCATTGCTAATGAGATGTAAGACATGTCTCTTCAGCCAGTTTGGATTGCAGCGTATCTTTTATTTGCTTTTTGACTCTGTCTCATCCATTTAAGTAGTGATTTCTTCAGGTGACAGACCTTCTTCCTCCTGGTTCTTTGAAAGAAGATTCAAACCAGCGGCACTCAGAGCAACTAAACAGCGTATTCACATATAATTTACTATTTTTGACATATCATCTCTGTTTTTCATTTGTAGCAGAGTACCAACAGAGTAGGTAGCTGCAAACCAAAAATAGATCAAATACAGAGAGCTCTTACTAAATGCATTATAGGCTCTCTCTATGCTTTGAGGTTGTATTAACCAAATTGCGGGCATTTCACTTAATACTGTTACATTCTGGTGTGTAGTAAAGTCTGTAGCTACTGCTCTCTCTGTAGGGTTTGTATTATAAAACTAAAAATGGAAAATGGAGCAGGACAAAAATTTTCTCTCCATATGTCAGTATAATCACTAACCTATTTGCAATTACATTTACATTTTTAGTGTTGTGAAACAACAGTTAATCAGTATGCAACACATACCGACACTGCAACCAAACTTACAAAGCCCTTTGTCTTGTAAATAATCATAGAATTATAGAATGGTTTGGGTTGGAAGGGACCTTAAAGATCATCCAGTTCCAACCCCCTGTACCACGGGCAGGGACATCCTCCACTAGAGCAGGTTGCTCAAAGCCCCATCCAACCTGGCCTTGAACACTGCCAGGGATGGGGCAGCCACAACTTCTCTGGGTAACCTGTTCCAGTGTCTCACCACCCTCACAGTGAAGAATCTGTCTTACATACAGGACTACACATTTTACTGCTTTTTAATTACAACAGTTTAAAACTGACTGATTCTTAGCTAGCTCTTAACATGATGATTTTACTCTAGAATTGTACACACTAACTTATTTTTAGCTGATAATAACCATGTTATCTCTAGCTAAATAATACTTAGATAAACAAAGACAACAAACATACTTGTGCTAAGTAAACAATACATCTTGCAGTAAATCGATAATAATGTGTTGCTTTACAAATACACACCACATACTCTAGAGAGTGTTTATTATGTTGATATAGGTCACATCTCTTGTTAAGGTATTTTGTTCAGCTGTTGTAAATAAAGGAATTCAGGTTGCATAATTACAGACGGTATTTCGTTTCGCTAGTCAATACAGAACAAATAAATTATTCCACATCTGTCTGCAATCATTGTTCTTCCTTTTGAAATACTAGAAATCTGAATTTCCTATCCACAGCACAAAGTAACCCAACCCTTGCTTAATAAATATTAGCTAAATGTCTCTTTACAACTGTAAATTGCATTGCAGTGAAGAAAATGACCTGCACCTTGCATGTTCCATTGTGATTAATAATGACAATGTACTAATTCTCCTTAAGACAGTGTAAAAGACATCACTCTGTCAACTACGTATTATAAGTTATCAACGTTTCTATATTTAAGAGCTATAAAGAAAGAGAAGGGAAAAAAGGTGAAGTTTCCCTAATTACAGCCCACCTTGAGGAACCATATGCTCAGTATACTGCACTCTTATACAGCGAGTGTTTTCCAGAATATCATAGAATCATAGAACGGTTTGGGTTGATTTCTTCCTATGTAAGTCAGTGGAACTTGTATCTGTATTTTTGTTAAGCATACATAAATAAAAGGCTTTAAGCTTCAGCGTTCAAAAGTGACTGCTAATTTTGAATGTTGCCTCTTTCAGAGGGTATGTCACTGTTGACTGCCTTTGCCTCTGTTCTTTCTCCATAAAACTGGGTGTGACAGCAATTTGTATTTTTATTCTAGCAACGCTTAAGAAACAACACCAAAAATTAGAACCACACTGTTTGAGGGGGCGTTAGAGAATGCTCTGACAAATAGCCTTAGAAGAAAGCTGCTGTTCCTCAATTGTATCCTGCTGCAGCCAGGTGTTAAGGACATGCTTCTAGTTTAAGGAGGCCAAATAGCATAAAAGAGCAAGGTCTGCAGGCAGTTTTGCCTGGCTTAGGAGAAATGTTTACCAATTCCCCAGGCAAGCTGGGCTCCTCAGCAATTTCATTTCAGATCAAGTGAGAACAAGCTCTCTGGACTGTAAGCACAAGGTCAGCCTTGTGCAGACTGAGCTGGGGCAGTGTCCTTTGAGTTTGTGACACCACACTGCCCAGCTCTTCATCAGGAGCCTCATCCCTGTCTGTGCTTCCACCCAGAGGCTGTGACAGCAATCTCCTGTAGTGGTATGACTGCATCCCCTGGAGGCTCTGACTTCCAGCTGCAGTCGCAAGGGCCCTGGTCCAAACTGTACTGATGGTCAAGTGCTGAGCTGTGCCCTTAGGCCCTGCCCAACACTACACAGAGGTTTTATTGCAGCCATAACACAGCAAAGTTATGTACTTCAGCCTCAAGGTGAAGAGCAAAGCATGCCAAAGGCAGTCAGTTCTCCCTGGTTTCCTATGTCCTGCGGTAGTTAAGGGAAGGGAGGCCATTCCCACCTATACTGCTGAGGAGCCACAGAGCAGAGATGCACAGCCCACATTTGGTTCACATTTGCTACTTGAAGAAATCTGTCTGACAGCATAATATATAGGTAACTGTTAAGTGAACAAAGAAGCCTGATGACAACAACAATGCGGAATTAATGCTGCCCAAATTCTTACAGAATGATAGAATCATTTAGGTTGGAAAAGAACCTTTAAGATCATCAAGTCCAACTGTATCTAGCAGAATCCAAGTTTTGTAATTTTCAAAAATTCTTTACCAATTTGAACTCATTGCCTTTTAAATCAAAGTCATTGTAAGGACATACTGGACTGTAAGATCAGTCCTTAAAAGCACATAGCCATATGCACAAGAAGTGCGTTGCTAACATTCAAACACTGATTTTCTAGCTTAGCAAAGTATCATTATTATCACCACGTTAACCTGGCAAAGCCACAAGCTGGATCTATACCATGAAATAAACTTTCATTCCTGAAACAACAGGGCTATACTTGTGGCCAGATATTTTCACCTGTGTGTATGTGCTGGAAACTTCTAAAGAGCTATCAGCCAGGGATCACTTTTCCTCACGTTTTTATCTGTAATGCAGAGCTGGTAACATGGCTCAAAGCATCTTACATGCCCTGAATGTCTTTCTGGCTAGAGTTTTAAAACAGAGTTGGCAGGTACCCCAACTGCAGGGCCAACTATGTTGTATTATCCTGTGTAAATGTCTTATATAGAGCTAATTTAACTTTTCAGACATTGTGACATTGGAAAGAACTTCTTTCACAAAGTATCGTAAGAGGAACAGTGGTAATGCACTCCCTCTTAGGGAAGGTCATGCGCAGAGCACCAAGAAGTTATAGTGGCTCCCAGGCTGAACAGGAGTCAATACAAATGTGCTGCTTGAAAAAGCACAACCACAATGCCAGTGTGTTTAAGTGCATGTGCACACCCAGGACATGAAGAAAACCTAACACTTAGCTAAAATGCTGTGTCTAGTCTTAGGCACTGAACTTACAAGAATGACAGAAAATTTCTAGAAAGTCCAGAGGAAATTACAAGATCAGTATTCTAGAAATCCTAGAAAAGAAGATCTAGGAGAAGAAATAACCGGTAAAAAAAAAAAAAAAAAAAAAAAAAATAAAAAAGGCAGGTAGTGCAGGGATTGTTCAGTCTAGGAAACAGAAGATCTGGGCAACGTAAGAATAGTCTGCGTATAAGTAAGGGGATTAACGTGTTCTGTGTGCTCACTCCTGGTAATACAAAAGCAGTGGGCTTAATCCAATAGTTTCAATAACATTAACATCATAGACACTGGGACACTTTGCCACGAAACACTCTAAAACTAACATCATCAAAGATCTTCATAAAGGAGAGTAACTTCTGGACATTTTCCCATTTCCATTCCCTTTGATACTTCTTTTCCTCTGCCCGCTAAGAAAAGTGCTCTCCTCTTCATAAGCTCTCAGAGAAGACAACAACCCAAACGGCTATGACACTCTCTCTTCAACTGGCTTTTCTTAAGATCTGATCACTTATTTCTGGATGCACTCGTAACTGCACTGCTCGACATCGTCCACTCATCACCTGCCAAGGTCTCATGGAGTTCTGCTTTCAGTTCAACAGGGAAACGGGTCTGTTTTTTCTGATGCAGCAGCTCGACAGTTCCTCGGGAACAGAATTTTCTAGCTCGCTCAGTCCATGCAACGCTGTGGCACCCTGCACAGCAAACCCTGACCTTCAGGCCACGCAACGGTGTCAGTGCTGCGGCTTTGAGCACCGTTTCTGGGAGGCTCGGTGTGGTTTTGCTTCGTTTTCCAGGAATAAACTACACCCTGGCTGCCACCGGATTTCGGCACCCCCTTTCCCCTTC
>NW_009942195.1:7620-7905 GCF_000696875.1 Nestor notabilis | reverse complement strand
GGCGGGTGGCGGCGCTCCGGCTCCCTGCGCGGCTGCTGGTGGCGGTGACCGAGTTCTTCCTTCCCCCGCAGGTGAACGTCCCGAAAACCCGTCGGACCTACTGCAAGAAGTGCGGCAAGCACCAGCCGCACAAAGTCACCCAGTACAAGAAGGGGAAGGACTCGCTCTACGCGCAGGGTAGGGCTGGGGGCACGGCCCGGGGGAGGTTGTGCGGGACCCGGGGGATGGTTGTGGGCCAAGCACACGGCTGTGGGAGGAGGGGGGGTTGCTTCTGGTGTGTGGGGC
>NW_009942195.1:340-7506 GCF_000696875.1 Nestor notabilis | reverse complement strand
TGGCTATGGGGGCCAGACGAAGCCCATCTTCCGTAAGAAGGTAAGTGCTGTTTCTGGAGGGAGGACCTGAAACTTCCATGCAATCCACATGCCCAGTTGGAAGAGGGAGCTTCAGCCTCCTGCAGCCTTGTGCTGGTCCTGTGCTCAAGCCGTGTCATGGTGGCTCTGCTGGTCGTGGTGTCCGGGGAGTGTAAATTCCCCATCCCCATCTTCCCTGCTGCTCCCGTTTTGTGTGATGCTCCTTTTGTTTTCAGGAGTGATGATGTATCATGTGTTAGCAGAGCAGGTTGTGCAGGGAGGTTGATGGCAGAGGGGAGCAGGGTCTTACTGGGAGTGATGCTTTTGATGAAAGGAGTGTTTTCTTCGTTGGTTGCCAGTACAGTGAGGGGAAAGGGAGGCTGCTGCTTGTTCTCCTTAAGGTCTTGAAGTGATTGAAACTTTGCTGGGTTTGTGAGGCTCTGCACGGTGAGGCTGCTGTCAGTGCAGGGGCACAGTAGAAACAAAGCACGTGCAACTGCTGGGGCACTGCAGGACACAACACGGTTTCCTTGCAGTCTGCTGCCTCCAGGGAAATCCGTATTGCTGAGCCAGGACATGAGAGCTGCTGCATTAGGCCTTTCCTGGGAGCCTCAGAGCAGCAGTGCATTCTGTTGCAGGTGAGCTGCAGAGACGTGCTGCTGTCATCCTCTGTCCTCGGCAGTGTGTGGATACCTGGGGCTGCAGTCGTGCATGTTTTCCCCCTATGCCTCTCTCTACCTCCTGCCAGGGAGTTGCAGGGGGACAAAATCTGTGGTGTTTGCAGCAGGGAAGCAGAACCCAATGGCTGATTTGCTACAGTTTTTGTATGAACTGTTTGGTTACTTATTAAAGTGCTTGGCTTGTTGCTGGAAAGCCCTGGAGGAGTGCTGCAGATGTTCAGGAAGTCTTCCAGCAAGAAGAAAATGAGACAACAGTTCTTCAAGTTGATTTTTCTGCCAGGAACTGGGGAGCCCTTGCAGAAAATGCGGCTGCAGCAGGGTACACGGAGCAGCTGTTCTGCTCTCACAGTCTGGCACTCTCCTGCTGTACCCTGCCATCCCCATTCCCGTTTCTTGCTAGTCAGCGTTATATGGATTGGGTGAAGCTGATAACTGGTGGTTACAGCTGTGTGCAGCTGCTGCAGCAGCTTTGGGTCCTTCCCTCTGTACTCTTGGGTTTCATCTGACTTGTCAGTAGCTGTGGGTCAGCACTGAGCATATTATGTTCTGGGCCAAGTTTGTGCTGCTTCCATGTGTGTCTCTGCCTGGGATTCTGCGGAATTCCCTGAGCACTGTCAGTCTGTTCTTCCACACTGCAAAGTGCCTGTTCCTCGTGTGTTCACTGGCACAGGCTTGCAGCGTGGCTGAGCTCTACAGGGGCCAGCCCTGCCCCGCTGAACCAGTGTCCTTTACTGTGGAGGTAGAGATCCACTGTACTCCTGTACTGGTCCTTAGGGTGCTGCCTGTTTTCAATGGAGGGAGCCTAGCTCTGTTGGTAGTCTTTTATCTATACTGAGACCAAGCTGCTGAATCTTCAGGAGTGCAGGTAACGTGCTTTTCCTGACAGCAGCAGTTTGTTTGCTTGTGAACATTTTGTGCATTGGTGCACTCTGCTCTTCTCACAGGCTAAGACTACAAAGAAGATTGTGCTGAGGCTGGAGTGTGTGGAGCCCAACTGCAGGTCCAAGAGGATGCTGGCGATTAAGAGGTGCAAGCACTTTGAGCTGGGAGGAGACAAGAAGAGAAAGGTAGGTTTGTGCACCACAAGAGGCTAAGAGGGTGGCAGCATTTAGGCAGTGAATAAACTTGCTCTGTCTCTTCTTCCTTACAGGGCCAGGTGATCCAGTTCTAAGCTGCTCATTGTTATGGACCATATTAAAGTATTTGGAAGTGATCTGTTGTTTGGTTTTTGTATCTTCCTTTGGTGGTAGGGTTGTATTCACAACTACATCAGCCCAGCAGGAAGGTACTGCTTGCAGAGCTGCTTAGTAAGTGAACAGTTGTCATCCAAAAGCCCTGCCAATGGCTGGCATCGCCTGTCTTCATAAGAGCTGTTCTAGAATATATGAAGCTCTGATGGATTTTGCACCAGTGGCTTCTCAGTGTAACTTCTGCCTGTGACAGGGACTGAATGGCTGCATTGTGTCAGCTTTACTGAGTGCTCTTTGTAGTAAATCATTACAAGAACTTAGTGACTGGAACAACTGTCCTGTCACCTAAAACCTGTTTCAATTTCAGATACTGAGCTGTACTCCTGTATAGTGGAACTAAGAAAAAGCTTGGCCTTTTAAAGGGATGTTTTAATCAAAGTGCTTAATCACAGAAGTAAGAACAAATCAATATACCCTGATTGTGCAGTAAGTCAGAAGAGAACATACTTGTACATGATAGTTGCATAAGTGATTAAGTACCCATCTCCTGTCTCTGAGGGACCTGTGCTATTCCAGCTAAAGGTTACTGTAGCAGTGGTAAGCAAGCACACAGGTACTTCTGGGAGGCAGCTCACATGATAGGATCTCAGATGCATCGTGAGAGAGCTGTCATCTAAAGGGAAATGTCCACCACTTCCCTTTAAAAGAGGGAGAGTCCTGGGGTAAGGAGAAACTCAACAGCCGAATCCCAAGACATGATACTCACATACTCGCATTTATACTAAAGCAGGCAGCTGTTAAGAAAGCAGTTGCTAAGAAGTGCAGTGATTTAGGCCAGTCCCTGAGTGGTCAGGTGGAAGTAGCTGTCCATACTCTGAGGAGTGTTGGGTGTCTTGTTCCTTGACTGTGTGCCCCAGCCTGGCAAAGCAAGAGCAAGGCAGCCAGGCTGTTTCCCTGTTGTCCCTGAAATGCTCAAGGAGAGCTGTAAGATGCTGCACACGTCCTTTGCATTTCCTTGGTACTGGCAGAGGGTATGAACAGGAGCTGCTGCCCAGCTGCAGTCCTTAGAGCCCTCTGGAAAAGGAGTGAGGTGAGATGCCAGAGAAAGGGTAAAGGAGAAGCAGCACCCCTTTTTCCGTTACCTCTTGGTGATGGAGCGATGGGTATTTGTCACCTTAGGCTGAAGGTTCAAGGTCCACATCGAAGCACTTGAGTAGCACATGCCTGAGGAGAAAACAGGTACCCACCCCACCTCCTCTGACAAGAAGTTTAGAAAGAGCCTGATCCTTACAAGGAGATTGTCTCTGTGCCTCCTATAGTGCCACTACTTTGAGCAGCACGGTGCCTGTTGGGTTGACCTCCACGCTCAGGGAGGACACCCAGCTGTACACCCCGCAGTCCCTGCTGGCTGGCAGGACCTGCCACACGGAGCATGCAGGGTTGCAGGCCAGCCCATTGCCGAGGAAGGTGAGGGGGAAGGTGAAGTTTCGGGGTCCCCCAATCTCCTGCTGGTTCAGCACTGCCACGGCATAGGCTGGGCCAGACAGGGGCCGCTCCCACAGCTCAAAGTTCTTGTCCTGCCAAGGAGAAGACAAACATGTTTGGGGAGACAGAACTGATGGTCTTTGTGCCTGTCTGTTTAAGGAGGCTTCAGGAACAAATGGACTCATTTGGCTCCTGTTCCCAAACCTGGAGCACCCCCCTATAACCCCGTGTCCCCTTTCTGAGGAGGCCGCTGCCTGCTGTACCTTGATGACCTGGTATCCCTGCTTGCCCAGCGGGTCCTGGTTGATGGCGATCACCTCTTTGTTCTGGAGCAGCCACTTGGCCTCAGGACTAATGTGCCGCAGGTCGTTGGACATGAAGAGGGGAGCTGCCATGATAGCCCACATTGCCATCTGAGTCACTGCCTGCTCCCAGCTCAGCCCAAAGTTTCCAATCACCAGCTGTGACAAGAAAACAAAAGCACTTGGTAACGCTGCCTGACAAGCAGAAACTGGGCCACCAGCATAAGCACTGGTAAATGGCCGGATGCTGAGGGTGGGACCCCTGTTTGGGAACTGGTTAGATAGTCTGAGCGCCTGGAGCAGGTTGGGAAAGGTAAGGCATGACTAGTGGGGCAATTCAGGATGAACCACTGGTACAGGCAAAGAAGGATCCTCAACTGCCTAGGCAGCATTTCAAAATCTGCTTCTGGATGCAGCTATTCCTTCCTTGCAATGCTGGCACCCAGGGGATTCCCTCTAGTGGGAGATGAGCACTTCATAGTCTGTCTCCCACTGCCACACTGCTTGCTGAGGCTGCATTATGGAGACAGCACTTCCTTGGTACTGTCTGTAGCTGTAGTTCTCTTCCCTTTTTCAGCCACGGATGCTCTCATCAAGCTCCTGATCCTGGAGCCCTGTCAGAACCCTTCTCCTCAATGTCTCTCTCTTCCCATCCTTCTCAGCCTACACCCGATGAGAGGATTTTTTGCTGGTGCTACAAGGGAGCTGGGCACTGCTCTACTTGCCATGTCAGGATCATTCCAGCCCCCTGGCCCAGCTATCTTCACGATGCTGTCCTGGTGAAGTGCTGTCCAGTCCAAGATACTTTTGATGCTGCTCCAGGAATCATAGACATCAAAAAAGTTCCTCCAGTGATTGCAGTACTGTTTGATCTCTGTGTAATTGGGCTGCCAAAAAAATGAGTGTGATTAGCCACAGAGCCTGACAGTGCAAGAACAAGATCATACACAAGGCTAGACTGGATCCAGTTCCCTAGGATGCCTTACGCCCAGTAATTCCAGGCTGCCATGCTCCAGACAACACTATTGCCTCCCTTGGGAGAAGGGCTGTGGCCATCCAGCTCTGTTAGAAAATTCCTTCGAGCACTATTTTACTGAAGGTGTGATGAGGCCAGTGGGATTAACTGTGCCATCCAGTAATTACTGCCATTTCTTGCGTTTACACCCTCTGGTGACTAATGCATTAATTAGGAGGGAATGGCACCATCCTGTCACGGTGGCACAGGGGAAGCCAGCTATGGGTGGAGAGTGTCATCGACCCTGGCTGGCACAAATCTGCTGGCAAACAGGAATGTGGAGAATTCCTGTTGAATAGGCTGTCCTAAAGTCTTCTCCCTGGTCCCCAGAGGTGACTGTAAGGATGAGTATGCAGCACTCTGCATTCAGGAGGAATAACACCAAACTATGTGCTAGCTGTGTGTCTGCATTTGCCCATGTTTTGTTGCTTGGCTCCTTGGAGGCAAAGCAGATGGATGCTGCTGTGCTCTCTGGCACGCTCCACTTGGGCTGTGCCTTCATGCTGCAGGATCCTACCGAATTCAGCAGAGTAATGACTTGCCTCAGGTATGCTTCAGGACTCTAGAGGAAAATGTTGTTTTCCTACATCTTACAGTCTTGTTCTCTGTCAGATGAGCAACAAGTTTCTCAGGAGGCTGTTTTGGAGTCTTAATGCTTAATTTCTTCGAGGATAAGTCTTGAGAAACACTCCTTACCTGCTGCATGGGCCTCAGGTAGAAAGGCCACTCACAGGAGTACACAATGCTCCTTCCAGTCCTGTTCAGGGCCAGAGACATGCGCCTGTAACCTAAAGGAAGAGGACAGACAGAGGTTACACAATCTCCTTGGTCAGACAGAGGAACTTAATCTAACGTTACAGGTTCAGGTTTCAGTTCAACTCTTGCTAAATCAAGGCTGAACACATCACTGCAGCAGGAACACCCCAGGGAGGACAGGGGAGCTTATAGTCTGCAGCCAGTCTCCAGCCTCCCAAGGACAGGTGAGCTCCTTCACAGCTTTGCTACAGGTCATGGGCAGGCTTATTGCTCCCACACTGCTGACCTCTTTGTACATCCAGCCCTGGGAAAAGGCTGGGGTTTTGCTGTATGCCTTTTTTAACTCTAGATACCTGGGAAATACAAGTTGGTGTCTATCAAGCTGCTGGGTACAGCGTCACTGGGTAATGTTGCAGGAGTATGTTCCTATGAGGCATTTGCACCATATGGACTGGAGAAGGAATGCAATAACACTTGTTTTTCCTGTCTTTGTCCCCAGACAGCCCTGTTAAGTCCTTTTTAATCAGCAGAGAGGGAATGAAAAGTTTGCTCTCTCCCCTAGAAGTGCTTCTATACAACTGGACTGTAACTTGGTTTCATGTGATCCAACAAGAGCTTTGAGCTCCGCTATCACGGTGCTCAACTGTGCTCCTGGCTGCAGCAGCTGGCATATGCCCCACCAACTGGTTCCTATGGGATTGTTACTTGGGCAGGTTCTCCCTGCCAGGCAGAGCGTGCAGGATTCCTGCGGCCAAACACTGTGGTGCTGACTGTGACAGCAGTGAGAGCTGGGCTGAAAGAAAAACACCTTCTGAGTTGCACCACTCTTCCCACAAATCTGCTCCTGTGGCACCAGGATTTGCTTGTGCTTGCAGGAAGTCCGCACCAAGCCACCTCAGCACAGTGAGCTACGGAGCTTTCCGCTGCTGACTTGCCAGCCTGTGTGCAAATAACTTCTGCACTAGGATTCACGCTGCCAGGCTTTAAAATCAAAACTCTGTCAGCAACTTAATGCCAGAATTCCCTTTATTTTTTTCTTTTTCTCCTGTTAAAAACCCTGATATCTGCCCTCTTTATGGCCTACACAAGCTGTTCTTGCTTCAAGCTGTTCTGCACTGGCATGGCCTCGCCAAAGGGATTAAGGGTCAAGTGTGTGGAACATTTTGAGCTTTCCAGTAAAAGCACTGCAAAAGGGCAAAGCCTCTGCTGTGTTTAGAGCTGAGGCAGCAGTCTGCACAGAGAGCCCCCAGGAGGGTGAGCAGGTGAAAAACACCAGTGCCAGCAATACTCACTACCTTGGGAACAAACTCTCATACCTGCTTCTGTAAGCAAATTCCTCAAATGAGTATGCTCAGGGAAAAGCAACTCCCTGGAGCCCACCTTGCGCCTGGAATTGCTGCTGCCTGCAGAATATTCCCACCCCGTGGCGCAGTGCAGCCTTGAGCCCGTGCCTACCTTCTGCCAGCAGCTCCAGCGTGCCAGCGTTGCAGCCGTCAAACTTCAGCAGGTCCACGCCCCAGGAGGCAAAAGTTTGGGCATCCAGGTCATAGTGGTTGTAGCTGCCAGGGAAGCCAGCACACGTCTTGTTCCCGACATCGCTGTAGATTCCCAGCTTGAGACCCTTGGAGTGGACCTGGACAGAAAGAGAACTGGGGATGGGGCAGCCGTGAGGCAGGAGGGAGCAAAGCTGGGCCAGCAAGGGCAGCAAACCCCCACTCTG
>NW_009942195.1:0-328 GCF_000696875.1 Nestor notabilis | reverse complement strand
TGGCCAGCCATCCCCTGCCCGGCCTTCCCTCCCCTCCCCTGCTCCCCGCACGGCCGCAGGCCAGGTCCCTGCCTGCCATCCCTGCCTGCCCTGTGACGGGTGGCACTCACGTAGTCAGCCAGCTTGCGGATCCCGCTGGGGAACCGTTTTGGGTCAGCCTGGAGCCTGCCGTGCTCATCCCGCGTCGGGGCCATCCAGCAGTCGTCAATGCAGATGAACTCGTAGCCCGCGTCCCTCCAGCCCTCAGCAACCATCACATCGGCCATCTCCACAAAGAGCCGCTCGCTGGGCACAGCGAAAGAAAGCGGAGAACGTGGCAGCCCCGTAC
>NW_009942194.1:74242-85597 GCF_000696875.1 Nestor notabilis | reverse complement strand
CAACCCAAACCATTCTATGATTCTATAGCCCATGAGGGGACAGCCACCTCCAGTTCAAGCATGGAGGAGATGGCTATCTGGAAGAAGATAACCTCAGATCCAAACTGAACGGTTGCCAGACCACCATGCCTGAACATGTCTGAGTTTCTGTAAGCAAACGTCTGGCATTTCTGTTCAACAGCTTTGTTTCAAGCACTTCCACCCATCCAGTCAATTACATTTCATCTGGGAGGTTTCAAGCCACCTCTCAGTTCTCGAGGATAGGGTAGGAAAAGTCCTTCCTTCACTAGAAAAGCTTCATAGCAAAAATCTCTCACTGATATAATTTTCCAAATGTTTTCTTTTCTAGGGTTTTTCCTAAAGAGAGGGATTGTTTTGTTTTAGTTTTGTGATACAAAAACGGTGATTTGTTTGTAATTTTATTCTGGTTTTCTGCTTTTTATTTTAAACACTCATATTTGCTTTTTCTGCCCACTGGGAGAAAAAAATAGTTGGAAAAGAATGTGTATCAAATTCTACAAGACTGAGGGATTGGGGGAAGGTTTCTCTTCTATTTCACTGGCTGCTGTCGAAGCTTCTCTGCTCTTCCCCTCTGTGAGAAATCTGTTCCTCTTCTAAGCAGGTCACTGGCATGAGGCTCAGGGAAAACAGGCTCCAATTCCCATCCCTATTACAGCTTCAGAAATGGAAGATGGGAATGAGTGAATTCCTTCATGTGGCAAATTTGAAATGCTTTTCACCAGGTCTCTCAGGGACTGATGCAGCCTGTCTCTCCATCTCTCTCTCTCTCAGGATGGAGCTACAGCCACAAAGCCAGTTAAAGAGCTTTCCACCACCCTGTCTCCAGCTGAACATCTCACAGGTTATGTTCCATCCACTGAGACAATACAATTGCTTCTGCAGGCAGCAAATAAATCTTATCACTAAAGTGGCAAACAGATCCCTGTAACCTGCATCAGGAATATTTTGCATCTGAACCAGAGGATGATCTGCTCTCCTGTCAGTGAACTGACAGAAGCATCGCCGCTGGCTCCTCAGATCCTTCACAAAGCCTTCTCTGCTCCCTCCCTTTTCCCACTATGCAGAAAGCACTGTACTCGTAAATTTTGTTTTTGCAGGCAGTGTTGCACTCCTCAGAAATGTAATGCCTGTTCATATTTCTCCATCTCCAACTGAGGTAACTGGAAACTATTAAATGTCCAAAGCAGCTACATAAAGCAGCTTCTAAGTGCTTTTCTTTCCTTTCTCTGGCACTCGTTGCTTGCAGATGCACAGTGAAGTGTTTGAGTTTTTCCTGTTGGTGTTTTTTTGCATCCTCATTCTCCAGAATGGATTTTAACTGCCCTGTTCTTCTTGAAAATGTATTTTTTATTTGACAGCTTGAGTTGTTCAGTAAAAGCCAAGAAATAAGGCCCCCTACATCAGAGAGCCTTCCTGGAGCTGTTCTTTAAGGATATTCTCCTTGCTTGTCCCAGAGACCTTTTTGGGGAATACCTTCAGAGCAGTGAAAAAGAGTATGCACCTTGTCCTGGATGTGAGCAATTTAAACAGCACAGGCTGCTGCAAGCTAGAAATAACCTCCTTGGTTAAAAAAAGATTCCTTATAGCAGAGCTAGCTCTAATAGTCCAAACCCATTAAGTTAAGTGTGTGTAGCCTCGGCTCAGTGCTTGAAATCTGTCCTTGTCCGCTCTTTATTCCTGCTCTGTCTAGTGCTGCAGAATATGAGCCTTGAGCAGCAAAGCAACAGGCTGCAGATAGGTCTTCCCAATTGTTTCTAATGCACAGCCCTAAACATTTCGAATCCCTGTTTTTAACAAGCCATGAAGGCTTCACAGTCATTTAGCAACTGTCACTGGTGCTGCACATCACCGTATCCTCTTTCAGGTATTGTCTTGCCATGGTTCTTGTGCTCCTTTTGCTGTATTTGTGTCAGATCATGTTGATAATACCTTTTCCTGTATAGTCTTTTTCCACTAAGATTCTTTCCTTCCAGAAAAGAAGGAAAGAACTTGGCCCATATGCAATCAAACGCACCATAGCTTTCCTACTGTTAGGAAAATGGCTGTTATATGGCGCATGGTGAAAAGTGCTATGATGGGTAGCTGCAGTTCACACTTCTGCTCATCTAATAATGTATTTTGACTGCTCAGTGTCAAAGGCTGAAATATTTCCTTTTTAATGAGGTCAGATATTTTTAATGTAGATTCTACGGAGTTTAGATGAACCACAAGGTATGTGATACACTTATACTCCATGGAAATAAGCAGAGCAAAAGAGAGGGCAATTGCTCTATTGCTCTGCCTTGAGTAGTGGAGTTCCTGAACACAAGAGGTCCAATTTTGAATCAGCTGCAGCTCAGCACAATTCAAGATGTGCAGAGTGTGATTCTGAAAGGAGTATGGGTGAAGGTTTCCTGATGAAAGGAGGATGAGAAGGCAAAAGGCATTGCAATGAGCTAATTAAAATCGATGCCAGAAGAGATCTCTCTGATGCCTGGGTGGTGAGCAACCAGCAGGTGTCTTCATTACTTAGACTGCTGGTGACAAGCTACATAGAAAATTACAGGGTAGCTGGTTTAATTTCAGCTGCAAAGAAAGTCTCAGTAAGTCTCTGGAGAGATGGAGTGGGAGGAAAGCCCATAGAAGTTCAGTATGATAGCTTGGTATTTGGACAAGACAGAGTGTTCCAGAAGAGAAGACCTGGGCTCCTGTGAGCTGAAAACCTTTCTCTTTAGGAGCAAAATAAATGAATAAAATAGGGTGGTTTAAGAGAAAATAGGGTGGTTTGAGAGAAAAAACAATCAACATGGCTGAGTGCTGCTATTTTAAAGGCTTTGACTTGTATCCCAGTGGAAAGCTGTTGATTTCACATGGTCACTCTCATTTTCCACCCAGGAACGTGGGATCCCTTCTGTAGCAGCTCCAGTGTGCACCAAGCCATGGGATGGATGGAAGGAAATGTTATTGGTGCTAATGGCTTCTCTTCGATTTTCTTCTTTAAAGGCATTGCTTGCAAGCTGGAAAAATGTTTCAGCATTAGCTGTGAGCTGTTATCAGACTTGTGCAGGTTGCAGCTTTTATAGTTAAGGATGCAAAGCAGTGTTCATTCAAGCACTGGCTTTGTATCAGAGCTGGGCAAATTTCTGGACACATTTCAATACAAAAATATATGCAATTTTCATTGCTTTTTCATGTTGGTTCATACAGGTAACTTCTGTCCATGAGATTTTGATAGCTCCTGCCTTGGAGGGGAAAAAACCCCACCAAGTATTATATTAGACTGTAACTCCCCATTTCAGGAGGAAGATAAAGAGGAGAGCTGTGTATTAGCAGGACATCTCTTCATCACATAATTTAAAGATGAGGCCTACAGCTTTTTTTTTCCTCCCTGGTGTTCTGTTTAATATTCTCCCAGCTGTGACAGTGCTGGAATTGGGGATGGAGAGAAGGGGGAGAAGAAACAAATATGGTAGGAGTTGAGGAAGTATTGTTTCAGTTCTGCAGTGATGATGTTTTACAAAGGTCACATGAGTAACTGTTGTCCAGGTACTTTAATATGATATGGGAACATTTTCCATACATCAAAACTTGTTCTTCTGTTACAAATAAGTAAAATGCATTTGAAAGCCGTGACAAAATGTAATTTAAAAATACCAAGATATTCCCTTGTACTGACTTGCCAAGACTGGAATTTGGAATTGGGTTATTTCAATGTTCTTGTCCCAGTTAGTAGGAGAGTTTGAAAGATGACTCTAATGCAACGTGATGCGTCTTGCCACAAGGAAATGGGAAGCCTTTGATTTATTTTTGAATTCTTTTTGCTGACTTAGAGTAAAAGTAGGGTGAGATGGGAGATATAAAGCACTGGTTTGGATTTGCAATTACCTTTCTGTTGGCATCTTAACAGATAGATAGAAAAGATATGAGTAGTCCAGCATAGCAGTTACTTAGCAATGCAATGTATTCAATTAATTTTGAAGGAAAAATAAATATGTGGAATTGAGCTTAGCTAAACTTTGACCAACTGGAAACATAGCTTGTGATAAGATCTTTAAAATATGCACATTTACTGCATCACAAATCAATGTTTCATAATTTACATTCTATCTTCATCTTTTTAGAACTATATTAAAGATACGTTCATTTTCTGAATAAAGTGGTGGCAGAATTGAAATGGAGGTGTAATAGACAATAAAAATTAACCATTTCCTCTTTAATTTTTCAACAGTAACCAAGTCCCCTTGTTTTTACTAGGAAAAATGAAGTATCTCTCACCCAAGATCAAGTTAAGTTTAGATTGTTGTTGGCTAAAGGGACAAAAAGAAGCTCTGGAAACTGGAGGAACAGAGGTAATTTCACATCCTTATTTCACTTCCGTGAACTGCAGAAGATGAAAGTTTAGCAAACATGAGATTGCTGCCCCGGCTGTGTGCATGGCAATCAGGGGAGCAATTAGAGTCAAACAAAACCTGGTGCCTGACGAACTGAGAGGGAGTCTGATTATCTGTATTTTCACCTAGCTCATGTAGATAGTAAGAAATGGGCAACTGTTCCTGTGCACATTTTCTCTCTACTTAACATAGGATGTTTGTATAGTGCTTAATTAAAACAGAAAAAAAGGGGAAAAAATATAGCAACCCTTGCAGATAACTTAAGGAGTGCAAAGGAGTGCAAAATCAGCAGGGAATGGAGAAAAACTAGTTGTTTGCAATGCTGTTATCTCTAGCATGAGACAGAGTTTTTATTTCTAGGTCTTTTCTACCTAAAATTGATGGACTTCCCCATCAAGAGGGTAAAATAGGGCAAATTATGCTTGGTGTTGTGAGAAGCAAAGCTGCTTCTTCGATCTGCTAAACAAACGTGGCTCTATTTATTAAGCAGCACCTTTTAAATACACAGCTCAGCATATCATCACAGGTAAAGAGCCCTGAATAAACAACGTGAGACATCTTCAGAAGAGGAAGGATGCGTGCCAAGCTTTGCTAAGTTACAATGCCAGCAAGTTATTAGCACCTCTGTAATGCAGATGTATATGTGAAAATTAACGCTAGGCAGGTGTTTCCAGAAATAAATCCCCTCAATTACTTTGATAAAGACCTGACATGGAAGTGGGTCTATCTTTGCTCATTTGTCTCACAGCAAAGCCCGGACAGGGTTCATCATTTTTGACTACACATCAGAAAGGTGTTTAGTCAGAAGGAGACAATATACAGGACTATGTAACATGGGCTTTTAAGGCAGCTGAGCTATTACACCCATAGAAGTGTTGTGTCTCTTGACTGAATACAAAGAGAGCATTGTTGGCAACCTTGGGCTACCTTCCTATGCTGGAGGTGGTCTAGCTGTTTATGACTTGATGGCAGCATCCAAACATGCCATCCTGGTCCTCTCTTTAGCAATGGAGAAGGCCCAGTGAGCAGAGCTGTTGGCATTCAGCATATCCTTGGGTACACCCAGTCTCATGACTGGCAGCCTGAGCTCCAACAGCTACTTTGACTAGCTCCTTTTGACACTGGGGTTCTAGACTGTAGGTTCAAGGTGTCTGTAATGTAATCTGCTGCTGCTGAATTAGGTATTGTGATAATAACAGCTCTAATTTTAACCAGGTGAAGTCAGGTGGCATCTATCTTAGCACAGTGGAGGTGAGTTGATGTATTTGTCTTCAATTGGCACACAGCTCCCAGGATGTTCCCATGAGAACCCTCCAAGCTCCATTGCGCAAACACTCACTGCATCCACCTGAAGTAAGGCAGAGATGCTTTCACACAAGAGAACAGAGAACACAAACATTTTGGTGTATCCAGTAAAGCCCAAGGCCCACAAAGGCCTAGTAAAATCTGTGTAGCTACATGAACACAGTGCTACATCAGTGAAGCGTCCTTCAATACATGAATTTATGCTTGGTGACATACACTTCAAGTTGTCCTCTGAAATGGTGGCAAATAAAACCAGGGCTTCTAGAGGCCAGGCCACATACTGTTCATGAGCAAACCACCTCATGAACTCATGCACATTCTCTCAGATTATGACAACCATAAATGATCAGGGTTCAGTGTTGGGATCAGTAACAATTAACATTTTCATCAGTGACCTGGGTGACAGGACAGAATATACCCATCACATGTGTGTAGACAAAACCAAATTAGGGAGTATGGTTGACATGGTAGAGGGTAGGACGGCCATTCATGTGGATCTTGACAAGCTGAAGGAAGGGGTTGGCAGTAACTTTAAGAAGTCCAATGAAGAAGATTAAATGCAGACACCAGGAATGCCTCATACAATGTGCTGCTATTGGAATACCATTACCACAGCTCTCTATTAAGCTCTGGGGTGTCCAGGTGGTTGGTTATCACTGTGTGGTTTTGCTCAGAAGCTATTAAAATTGTTAAAGGGCAGTTTTCTTCCTGCTACTGGCTCAATTATATCTCTGGTTTATAACCTTCATTAAAAGAAAAGGATGAAGATGCACAAACAGCACAGTCAAATTTAATGGTGGTAAACCCAGGCACTTCAATATATAGCCCTTGAAGAAATTTAGTGTGTACTTGATTTAATTTATTTTCCACTAAAACTATCTCCGAGTAATAGCTATTAATTAGCTCTGTGATATAATACACTAGCAACGTCATGTGTGGTTATCTTAAAAGTTTCTTTGAAAATGAAGTTTGTGGTTACATCACCAAAGAAATTCAATTTCAGCTTGAAACTTCAGCTGGCAAGTGGTAATTGTTGGTGCATAGGAAAAGTTACTGCTCCTGCGGGTTCTTGAGCTGAGTTTTCAGTTACCTGGTGACACTTCTGTGTTGCTGAAATTGTCAGTTTGCAAGATTCATACAAGTATCCCCTGATTAAGTCTCTCTGGGTCTTTGTAAGATTTTCAGAGAGAAAGAATCATGTTTGGTTAAGTTGGGATGTGAAACCTGTGGCAGAGGCAAAACAGTTAAATCTGTTACATATAGACCTGGATACCCAGGTCTGTTTCTTCAACACTATCCTTCTTTTGTTGTATCCTGTGATACATCACTATTTAGTAAAAGTTTAAAAGCTGAAATATGTGCCTGGCATCCCTGAAAGATGGTCAAGTTCTAACCCAAACACCAAAGGCCATATTTTTATCTCTAAACACAGATTTTAAAAAGCCTTGTACATGCACATAAAGACACAGTGTAAAAATCACCATTAAAGGGGCCTTAACATCTGCCTCCAGTACTATTCTACTACTAAGGGCACTCCGCTGGAAAGCGACTACCTCCACTACTCCACTACATCTACCTTCACTACTCCCTGAGTAACAGGCTTTGAACAGAAGAGTCTAAGGGCTGGGTACATATTAGGCAGGTCCAGAGCTGTGTCCTGCCACCACTAAAATGTTGCCATCAAACCCGAACCTAGCACCAAAACTAAAGATCTCCAGGAAGAAGGAAGAACTTTCTTGCTTCTTCTACCTCTTACAACCCGGAGAGTGAATTTGCCATCAAACCCGAACCTAGCACCAAAACTGAAGATCTCCAGGAAGAAGGAAGAACTTTCTTGCTTCTCTACCTCTTACAACCCGAAGAGTGAATGACTTTGCCAATCTTGTGTTCTGAAATTCATCTGGAAGGAAAGACCATAACAACTACGTCAATAATGCAGGGGAGGTTGGCTGACTTTTTGTTTTAAAACAAATAAAATGGAAAGCTGTCTGACCAGTAGGGAAAAAGTTTACATTTTTATTTTGAAATTGAGCATGTAGCTCACTGTTGACTAGAAAATCAGATTCAAGAAGAAATTGTTTGGCACATACTTTTTTCCCTGCTGCACAAGAACCCTGATATTTTTGCTTGACTTTATCTTCATTGCTATTTAAACTAAATCCATTTCAAAACACCACATCTTGCATTTGAAAGAACGTCTGGGGTTTCTTTCTCTTAAGGAGCTATCCCTAAAAGGTATTTTACCACCTCATATAGAAATATTATGGAAGAAAAATGAGTATGAATAGTGCACAGAACTGACACGTTGTCATGAATTTAAGTAGCAAAGGGACTTGTACTGAATTTTTCCTCAGTACAAGGATCAATAATTTGTTTGTTGACAAATTTAAAATTACTTTTAATTAAAGTGACAAACAATCTCATTTTCAGTTCTCTGACAGATGATACTTGCAGTAGACCCATGACTCCAGGTCATGAGTGTGTGCATGTTACAGACCCCTTCAGTCTCTGCTCTGAAAGAGACTACTGTATTTGGGGTGTTTTTACATTGCCACTCCACTTGTAAGGTGTATGCTGCCTGCTGTAGTACTGAAAGCCTGTCATTCAATTTTCTATCAAGAGTCATCATCACCAAAATATATTGGGGCTGCACATAAGTTCCCCTGTTCCTTCAAATCGTGAGTTAGGCTCTAATGAGACCTCCGGTGATGGTAGTAACTGCAATACAGTTGGTATGACATTTCTCATAAGCAGTGTGCTGAGTCAATGCAGGTCAGACTGAAAAGACTAGAAAAGCTTTTATTTATAGAACATATGAAGGGAAATTGTACAGCATTTTATTTTCCACTGCTCTTGAGTTTCTCTTGACGTCAACCTGAACTTTACCAAATGCAAAACCTGTAGAGGGTTATTTTAATTCTAAGGTCGTCCTCAATCTGCTAAGTACTGATGACAATACACAAGTGGTTACTGTCCTAACCTCCAAGCAGCCTGAGTAAGATACAGAGCATGGTACAAACATGTTATGTATTGCTGGAATATAATTTAAACTATTCAAGCGTATAAATTGAAAACTCATTCTAAAGAATTGCTTTACTTTTCTAAACCAAGTAGATGGTAAAAACAGCCAAGACATTCAGGAGACTTATCACTGGAAATGAATGTAATAATGTAATTCATGCTGTGTAAGGCAGACTTTACTGTTGATGAATAGTGTTTGGTTGGTATTAAACTCTGATTTGCAGAATAGGAAATTCCTTAAGGAAGCAAAATTTCTTGCCAAAGCTGGCAGTAAGAGTGCACAGTGATTAACAGTGTGTCAAATCATTCACTGATAACTTAGATAGTCAGCCAACACAGCCACCAGCTGGTTTGAAAACACTAGGAAAGAAACTTACAGACCCCTTCTAAATTTAAAGTGGGACTATTTAATTGCCAGTATAATAACTCCATCTTTAACTCAACCTATTTCTGTAAAAGACAAAGCTAGAAAACCCTCACCCAAACTAAGAGAAGTTAGTCTTCCTCCTCTGCCCACCAGGGAAAAATGCCATCTCCATTTTCTCTGTGTGCAGAACATTATTCAAAGACAAACTGTACAATTCTTAACTAACCTTTCATACAGTGATTCCTTAAGCAATTCACTGGGAGCTTTTCTTGGGCAAAGATGATGAGATTTTGCTGACCAGAAAGAAAATTTACTGCATATTCTGTCAAAATGACACCCTGTATCTCTGCTAACTCATCTCAGTCTTCCAGTATATTAGGGGCAGACACATCCCAGATCCTCTTATCATCCCTTCTGAAGCAATGACCTCTGTAATAGCTGGAGATGTGATGGTGGCTTGCATAGACCATGGTGTTATTTGACATGTACTGTGTCCTGGGAATTTCTCTGTTCATGCCAAAAAAGGGTTCACAAGGGTTGAGTGGTTCCTGCAATTTGTATAGGAGTTTATGGAGTCCTGTGCTGTGGTTGGTCATTTTCATCATCTAGTGTCGACACAGGAGAATGATAGCTGTAGATCCTCTGTGTCCCTAGGTATCCCCCTAGGGAGAAGGTGGAAGAACCTAGCTTATTTTATGCACTCTGTTCCAAACCATGAACAAGGGAATGAAACTGAGGAAGAGCTGAGTGGTCCAGCAGGCTAATTTGTGGCCTTTGAAGCACTTCGTCCTCTCTCTGCTCGTTTCTGAATGACTTTTGGCCAGGTTTTTCCCAGACCTCTTCAGGCTTATGGGCTGTTCTTTTTAGGGTGCACTAGTGATATGATCATTTCTGATGTATAATTCTTCCTCATTTACTTTCTACCTTCCCCAGTTCCAGAAAATAACGTAAATCCAAGCACTGTGAGCAAGGTTGGGGTTGGGAAAGGAAAGAAATACTTTAATATCCATTTCCAGCTTCTGCTTCTACCAAAGCAAAGCCATTACCTGAGTTGGAAGAGCAGTAATGCTACTTTCAGAGGTAGTAAGCAATGGGAAAGTACCTGCCCCTATGAAAATAAGGCATTCTCTTATAATAACAAATACAAAGTAAATTGGAACAAACATTAAATGGATGAGTCTCAGACATAGCCTCTTTCAGGTGTTTTCCCTGGAGTTTACAGAAGGAAGCCTCTCTGTCTGTGAAACTGTGATGTCTTAAAATTAAGTACTGGGAAGGAGTTAAAATTTCCAGTGTTTCCCATGAAATGAAAACCAAATAATGTGTCTTTCTACCTGAAATACGAGTTCAGTTATTGGGGTTTTATCCCACCCCCCACATTTATGGAATATTTCATTGCAGCTATTCAATATTTCTTTCTGATCTTAAATCAGAAGTATATACAAGTTTCATTTCAGAAACTTTGAAATGACAGTATTAAAATACAGCAATTTAAACTGTTAAATTAGATGTTTTCTAAATGCTTCACACTTTAGTACAATTTCTAAAATCTAGTTAGACTTGACATTCTCCAAAATATTTATGGGACTTAAAAGGGAAGATGCATGATTGTGCCAACATCAATCTTATGAATTCATGAGCTTTCAGTCAGAGACAGTATTGGGCATAGAGCCTTCCAAAGCCTAAGTGAGCTAATGATAGAATATCCTAATTTCATATATAGGGAAAGTACAGTTAGGCATTAGGTCACAAAAGAAACAGAGGAACAGAGCTGTCTGAGACAGTTTTGGGCAAAGAAAAACACCAAAGGAAACCTTCAAGCTGAGTGTGGGCTAGAGTCCCTTAGGACGCAATAGGACTCCTGCAGGCTGAGCTGAAGACTATGAGATTATTCTTCATTCTTTCAGTTGATTTAAATACATTTGCTTTTGCTGTAGGGTTTTAGCTGCTTAACTTGGTGTTGTCGTGGGGCAGGCAACAACTGAAATGAAAGTAGTGTAAGGATTATTTTTTATTTCCTCTCTCTTAAATTCTGATTCTCTTTAAAATAGACTTCTCCAGCAATGAAAGTCTGGTCTTCACTCAGGATAAATGTTAACTGTCTTAGAAAGCGTGTATTCTACACATGAAGTTGGTTATGAGATTCTGGGTTGAAATAATTTCTGGTTACACAGTCCTTTTAGAATGGTAAAAGGGGAATGGTAAAAGAGGTGTAATATGCTGCCCTCACAATTAGGTTTAAATATCACAACAGTTTGACCAGTGTGCAGC
>NW_009942194.1:71135-74211 GCF_000696875.1 Nestor notabilis | reverse complement strand
AAAGAAATTACTCATGGTGTCCCTCACTCCCATGCAAGTGATGAGTATTCCCAAGAAACATCTATCAGAACTGAGAAAGACTTGAGAAACAGGGCTTTATCTGGGAGCTCAGTAACAGATTAATAGGACTGGTTGTCAGGAAGATTCCCTTGAAACCAGCATAAACTTTTCTAATTGATTTCCATTGATTCTATATATGCCTTTCTTGCCTCACTGTGTATAATTCCTTTTCCCCACTACTTTCACATACTTATTGCTAGTCACGTTCCTCATTATTCATTCCCTCCAGGGTCATACGCAAAATTGAGCTCCTAATTCCTTCTAAATTTACTTTCCCATCCCTTTTTAGTTCTCACTGATACATATATATGTTTTTCCCAATAAGAACTTCAATATCTGTGCTGCAGATTATAGACAAAATTGATTATAGTAACACTGTTGTTTACATACTGGTTTGGTAGTTTGGGAAAGTTTATATAGTGCAGTGTAACCCTGTACATCTTTATCCCAGAAAAGAGCATAGTAGACATATCAATTCAGATAATATGCCCTTAGTTTCTGACTAACCTTTAAATTTCTTTTGCCTTTACAAGTATTACTCTTGGCTTGGAGAAAAATAGAGCATTTCACGCTTTTAATAATTCTTTTTTAACCTATATTAAAAAAAAAATTAATTATTTTTTAAAATCACAATAATTAATGTGCATGGAAAACATCTGGGGTTTATAAAATACTCACTTTTGTGCAAGCACCCAAATCAACTAAGTTAGGATCTCCTCCCTGTTCAGTTAAGGAGAGAAAGTGGTAGAGAGTCTTGGTGGGCACCTGGCATCCAGCCAAGGTTAACCCACCACAGAGACAAGTAGAAAAAAGTGTTTCCAGTGATGATCAGATGGAGCAGAAGTTTAGTCAGGAATAGTTTCCATCTGGTTTCATTTGGATTCACCTGGAAACATGTAGGTTTCATTCTCCTTTCTTGTATTTCTAGATAGAAGTTATGATGAGAAATGTAGACCTTGATACAACCTGCCAAGGAATTTGCGTTGATTTAAGACCCAAACCCAGCTTGTGTTATTCTGATGAATAAAGAACTAGACTTTTCTCTGCAGGGTAGACCAAAAAAAAAGCTTATCTGTATGTTTTCCAGAGTTTGATTTAAGCAGGTTGTGGAAGTTTGGATCCTGAGGGTTAAATCTGCTCTCTAAGAAGCCTCAAAATCTCAGTATTAGTTAATGTATGTCAAAACTGTGAGACTTTTAGCACGGCTGCTGTGTTGCCTCTGTGTAAATAATAATCATTACTTTTATAATACAAGTAAATCCTATTCGTACCAGTGCAGTGGATCAATGACCTTGACACCTACAGAGCAATAAGGGAAAGCATAAAAAGCCATCCTTTTTTAATACTATTTACTGGGGAGCTTGGGAACAAAGTGGATGCTAACCTCCTTAAAGCATCAGGTACTGTGACTTGCACTGATTCTGATGGCCCATGGCTTGGGTAACAACCAGCTCAAGTCAAAGAAGCTGTGACCGGAAAGATGTTTTTGTCAAAGTTGGCAGTGTAGCAGTGGGTTTTTCTGAGTATTCCCAGCCTATTCCAGTCGATGGTGGTTTGACACATACATCACACACAAATATTACAATGGCCAATATAAGCCACAATAGGATAAAAGGTTAAAAAATGGACTTTTCAATAGAATTAATAGAGATGCTGAGTATAAAAGATCTCAGGAATGGCTTTTCTTACACTTTAACTTTGAATTTAAATGTTTTTTCCTTCTACAATTTTTATACTAAAATACAACTATAATACTAAACATAAATTTCAGGTTTTATATACCTATTATTTTAAAATAGGAATAATTATTTTAAATTATATACCTAATTTTTAAAAAAGACATGGTAGTGTCTCTAGATTACTCCAGCAAGTAATATATCCACTATTGCTCCTGCCTGCCAGTGTTATTGGCCTATCATGTATGAACACAGTCTGCTTCTATCATAGGCAAGTCCTACAGTGTTCCAGATCTTAAATTAATGGCAATGAGCAATGGATAACACTTAATAAAGGCTTGTCTCTTTCTTGTTGTAACCCTGGTATTATTCAGCTAAGCAATCTCTAAGAGGTCATGATAGTCTGAATGTTGAGAGGCTTGAGTTGCACTCATGTGGTTTGCACGTGATCTGAGAACCACACCACCCTCTTGAGCTCCCTTTTCCCTCCTTGTAAAGTAGAAGTTAGCCACAACGATGTTAATCTCCTTTAAAGTTTAGTGCTTTGGAGAAGATTAATCTCAATATTATGTGTTTAGAATGTCTTTGTCCACATCAAACCTCTATAGTACAGTCAGCAGCATCCTAGTCGCTGCATCCAGTAAAGTTTAGAATGTGATTCACCTGAAGTTAATAAGGTTTCTACTATAAAATGAGCTGAGTCCCACTAAACTCATTTAGCTCTAGCAATCAGTTCTGCTCATGCTGCAGGTAAAGACTAAGGTTACTTGCTCAGATGAAGACATTGACATGGTATATCCCCACATTCAACTAAATATCACTGTTTAAATGATTATATTATTTATAACAGAATGAGTGAAAACTGTTGTTTGGAGCACAGACTATCCTTTAGTATGTTTGGAGAGTTCTCAGTACATCAGAGGTATAAACAGAGCTCTCAGACTACTGTAATATTTTGTGTTTTGGTTTATGGAGAATTGCCATATCAACTTTTATATAGTTTGTTCTAATCACAGCTCGAAATTAATGTAATTTTGGATATTTGGATTCAAAATCATAAGGAAAAAGTTGTTGGAAGGGATTTTGGGAGCTCATCTGATTTAATACCGTCTGCAAACTAGTGCCAACTCCAAAATTACATTAGGTTTTCCTGGACCTTCTCCAGTCAAGTTTTTAATATGTCCAAGGAGAGATGTGCCACAACCAGCATTTCTCAGGATAACTTATTCCAATGTTTGACTGTGCTCATTTTGATTTTTTTTTCCCTTATGTCTAGTCAGAATTTCTCTTGGTGTAATTTGTGACCAATGCCTCATCTTTCCTTGGGAATCCCTGGGAAA
>NW_009942194.1:59308-71122 GCF_000696875.1 Nestor notabilis | reverse complement strand
CTTCTTCTCTACATCTTATTGTTGTGTACTCGGTCTTTCTGTATTACTTACATTCAGTCGCACTGTAAGAGAGACTTCATTTTCATTTATGGAACAGGCATGCTCCTAGTTAATAACATTCATGTTTGCAGGGTAATAAAACAATTCAATGATACGTTGGGAAATCCGCAGACATTTTCCACTGACAAATATAGAATCATAGAATAGTTAGGGTTGGAAAGGACCTTAAGATCATCTAGTTCCAACCCCCCTGCCATAAGCAGGGACACCACACACTAAACTATATGTCTGAATAATTGTCAGTGAGTTTCAGGGTTCTTTTGGAAAGGCTTCTTACATCAAGACATTTTAAAGACTGTGTTAGCTTCTGTAGGAGGACTTGCTGATGGTAATCATCACCTGTGCATTTTCAGCATGGATAATTGGGAAATTAGAGAGGACTCCTTAATATTTTTGTTCTTCCTGATATTTATGAAAATGAGTGAACTGTGAAATGAAGAAAGAATTGGTAAAAAGGGTCACAGTGTCTCTTCCTGTGATCTGCAGAGCTAGGCTCAGATGAATCAAATAAAAGAATTGAACTCATGTAATCCTTTTTCATTATGAATCCTTAGCTGTTGCAAATGAGTCAAGCAATCTGAATTACTGATTCAAACTGTCCTGAAAGAATCTTCTTTACAAAGTGGGAAACAGATAAAATTATATGGCAAAAAGCACATTTTCTCTACTATATATAGATGTGATACTGAAAAATGCTTGCAAGGCAGTGCCAAGTCTTTACCCAATCTTTTGGGTGTTCATGCTACTAAAAAAAACAAGCTACAACCTTCTTCTAGAGCTAACTTTTCCCACAAAAAGCAGGTGTCTGTAACCATTTTTCCTGCTGGGAATGGTCCTTGCAGTGTCCTTCCTGTTATTCACATCATTCCAGGTGTTGTTGGTTGACCCAGAGCAAATATAGCCTAGAGAACATGCTAGCAATTAAGCAGGACAAATAATCGTAGAAAGATAGAATCATGTAATGGTTTGGGTTGGAAGGGCCCTTAAAGCTCATCCAGTTCCAAGCCCCTGCCACGGGCAGGGGCATCTTCCACTAGAGAGGTTGCTCCAAGCCCCTGTGTCCAACCTGGCCTTAAACACTGCCAGGGATGGGGCAGTCACAGCTTCTCTGGACACCCTGTGCCAGTGTCTCACCACCCTCATAGTAAAGGTTCGTGGCCTGGTTCTTGAACCTGAGATCTGGACCTGTTTATTTACTATTGTATAGTTGTCTTTGAGTATTCAGAGAGCTGCCCTTGTCTTGTGACAAGTCTGGAGACATTCTTTTCATTTCCAAGGCTTTCAGTACCTTTCATTCTGATAGACAATCATAGTGCAATGAATCATTGACTTTCTGTGGCTTGCTTTTTCAACATAAATTGCAAAGCTGTGGTTTAATACACATTCCCCCATTTCGCTGATGCAGCAGACAGCAGGATTTAGAACATGTCAGACCTTCATCACAGCATTACCTGTCAGCTGGGTCTTTCTGCCAAGCCATGCAAGTAAATTTAAGCCTAAAAACTTTCTTACTGGAAACAACAGGATTTTTCTTCCTAGAGAAAGTGCCATGTGTTGCCTTATTTAGGTGAAGTCAGATTGATGTTTTTACTAGCCCACTTCCACGTATATTCTGAAGCCTTCAAACAAGAGGTGGATGATAAGTGGGTCCTTGGTTACATTGAAATGTGCATTTAGATACTGGAGCTTAAACTGTGCACTATGAGTAGTTCTACACACTTGCAGGATCACATAAAAAACATGTAGCCATTGGAAACATATGTAATGGGTGGAAGCAAGAGGTAGAGCTCTGCTGGGATTTATTATGTAGGTCTTTGCTCTCTTGAAAAAAGTTGGCAACTTCCACTTGATTTCTACTTCACTATTTGAAATAACTGTTTTCCTCTGAGCTTTACATGTTTCATATAAGTATTTTAGAATTAATTCAATATGTTCGGAGTTTTACACTTGGAAAAAGCTAAAATGAAGGTAATTGCTCTGAGTATTTGGTGTTTTGGCTTGGGTTTATTTTTGGATTGCAAAGCGGTCTCCAGAGATATTTAGTGCTAGCGTTGACCTGTATCTTACTGCAGCTTATTTAAAATACCACTCTAAATGCAACCTTTTCTATATAGTCACAGCATTGCTTTAAATTCCAAGTGCTTGCCAGTAGCTTGATTATCTGTTCCAATATTTTTTCTAGAAATTCAAGCTGGCCTGACCAGTCCTTAACTCTCTGGCTCAATTGGTTTAGCCTTTTTAAGAGACTTTCTGCCTGAACTCAATAACTATGTTCAAATTCACTGACACTGAGGAATGATCTTATCTGAGCTGGCTGTTCTTCAGTGGGGATGGAAGATGTAGTTGCAGATGGCAAAGGTCTATCTGCAAGAAGAGAAACCATATCTAGAAGGTCTTGGATTATGGGAGTAGTTGAGTGAACTTCTTTCTCTGCAAAGGATCCCGGCTATTCATGGAGATATCTGGAATAGTGACCTACACTAGGTCTTGGCACTGGTATCTTCCTGCAAAGCAGATTTTCCTGAAGAAACTAGTCCAGGATCATCTTCCTCTGAGTTACCTTATGTAAATAAAGATAATGTGGGATAAAACATTCAAGTCAATATCCAGACTCCAGTAGTAGGGGTAGGACTAAAGGTCTTGCTTTGGGGGTGGGCAGCTGCAGAAGCGTGAGCTAGTCATCAAAATAGGATTTGTAACTTTCATGCCTACATGGACTATGGGTAAGAGAATAATAAGGAAGGCAGAAATGTCCAAATCCTTCACCAAGGACAAGAGTAGTCTTTTAATAAAGGTGATCTCTACTGATATTAAGATTGACAATGTCAGCTCTCTAATGGGGATTTTGGGAGGTCCTGTTCATCTGAAAAGGTCTCTGCTGTGTAGGAAGCATCAAAAAGGAATTTTCTTTCATGTAACCTGGATGCATTATCTTTGCTGGTGATATTAATACATGATCATCTTCTCAGAACCTTCAGGACAGAGGCAGAAGTCCTCCATCACACAGTGATAATCCTTAAATAGGAATGATCAAGGTACAAGAAAACTTCAGTGATGTTACATGGTCAATCTTTTATAAACATAAAAGTATTTATTTCCTAACTATATAACTTTTGAATGTAAGAAATGGTACTGGAACAATCAAAATCTTTTTTTCTAGGCTAATTTTTCCACTTCTTTGCTCTATGATTTCTATAACTGAAGAAATATGAGGTGGATGCTCTATTTCATGTGAGCTGGTGCCCAACCAAAGGCAGAGTTTAAAGCACTCCACTGTCCAAAGGCAAAGGAGTGCTTTCAGAATGCAAACCAGGATTGAAATGTCTCATGTCAATGTACAGTTGTTATGAGCTGAATGCAAACCTGGGATCAAAAGCAGTCCCAAAGCTCTACTATTATTGTTAAGATTTTGTTGAGCAAAGTGTTTAATACAACCCTGTTGTCAGAGAAACAACTAATTAATCACACACAACCAAGGGCAATAGGAAGATTTACTACTTCATTTTACGCAGGTGATCAAAGCTAATTAAGCAACCTGCCCAAAACCTGGATAAGCAGAACTGAACACAGGTCTCTGTCATGTGTACAAGGCCATCCATCCTTCCCCAGGGTTCTGTGGCTCAGACCTGCTGTTGCTCTGACACACGTGGCAGCGCTGCTGATTAGGAGCAGCGACAAGTGAGCACAGCCAGCACACAGATGTGATGCACCCAGCTGGGATGGAGGCAGAGAGGAAGTTGAGGAAGGGTTAAAACCTCTAAGTGTTCTCACCCCTCTATGTATTTAATGTCTACTTCACAACACAATGCAGCCAGCATCTCTGTACAGCGCCTGCTCCGTCCTCTGCAACCTTCTGCAAAGGACCAGGTTGTAGGTCATAATAATATAACATGGGTCTGAGGCATGGGACCTAAATCATTCTAATTTAGCAGCCACAGTAAGGTTCAGAAGCATAAAAATCTCTGCATTTTCTTTTCTCTGCCCAATTCCTCATCTTTAAACTTGGGATAGCACTGACCTTCCTCACACAGGGGTTAAGAGAAACCCATTAATGTTTGTGCAGTAAAATGAAAGCTAAAAGGTTAAGTGGTTGTTGTTCGTGCCAATAATTCATCACAAGGGCATAAAATTAGAGTTCTTAGTGACCTTTCCCTTTCTGAAGCCCTTTTTTGGGCCAGGCTCTGGTATCTCTTCTTGTGGCATAAATCCAGAATACATACCTTCGTAACAGCAGAACTGTTGCAGGTTTGCAGTGGTAAAAGTTAATCAGAACATTTCACTCTCTTTTTTGTATTAACAACTCTTTTTATTCATCAGATATCAAAGTTTATGAAAATCCTTTCAGCCAAATAAATATTTTTTATTGCTAGCATAAAGCTGATGATAAATTAATTGTCCCTCATTTCCATAAACCTATCCAAGAGGACAATATCTTTTCTAGGTAATGCAATTGCCTATTAATTATTTTCTTGTCTTTCTGAAAATGAATGTGAGAGGGAGAGACAGGGAAATTCATGTATACAGAAGAATGTAGGCGAAAACATCCCTTGCATGGGTATAGCCTTTTACATAGGGCTTCATTAATGATTTCTGCATCAGCTACAGATTTTAAGGATCATAAGAGTAATTATGACTCTTGGCTCCAACTCCTGTCCTAAAAAAAGCTTTCGTTTTATGTACACTTTTGCAGAGAAAAGTATTACTAATCTTCAAGTCAGCAAATTCCTGAGTTAGTGAAAACTTGGTACACACATATGTATGCAGACACAGCTTTGCCAAATATTCCCTTGTCTGTTTCTTTGGGGGGCCAGGGCAGGGGAAGATCATTGAAACTTCTGCAAAAAGGCTTCTATACCCGACTGTGGTCTTTGCATGCCAGAGAACTGAACTGTTACCTCCAGAGCCAATCTCTCCTACAAGCATTTCTTGTCTTAAAAACACCACCTTGAATCTTTGCTGTGTGTCCTGAGTTGCCCAGTTGTGAAATCTGAGTGAAGACAAAAGATTTGTAGCACCACTTCACTGTAGGTCTCCGCAGCTGAGGTTTATTGCAATTAGATAAATCAATCTGAAATTAAGAGTGTTTTGTTACTTCTTAACTCACATTTAATGATCTTGATTAGTAAGTACCTCTTCCTGCATTGAAGACAAACTCTGAGACACTGTGGTGTAAGATGTTGATGCTGGAAGCATAGAAATCTACCTTTTTTAATTAAACAATAGGAAAGCAATGATGCACCATGGTGAAAAGGCAAGATCCCAGATCATATTTTGCCCACAGTGGTAATCTCTAGAGCAGCTCCGTTTACATACTTCTGTCAGCAACTTATATTACAAGTAATTGGCCAATCTTGCCTTTCATTTATTCTCTCTAATTTATTGTTTTTCAGCATACTATTCCTGAAAGCTATGTCAGAAGAAACAGAAATGCCTGTGTCACCTGTATTGAGGATTTCAAAAGTCCTGCTGATCGACTCATTTCAGGTATGGATGAGTTGAAAGCACCATATGAAAACTGTCTCCTCTTGGCTTTAATTTATTTTTTTTACATTTCCTCAAGTTCAGGAATTTCTGGAATCTCTCCCAAGTAAGATTAGTCTGTAGAAATGTCAATATCCAAGGTGTCAGTTTGACCAGTATCTCTCCACTGATGTTAGAAGACATATCAAGCACAGCATCAGACAAAAAGATCAAACCCTCTTGCATCAGAAACTAGTCATTGTCAGCATTCTCCCTTCTCTTATAGAAGGAATGAAGCAATTGCCCATAGCTGGGAAAGTCATTCAAGAGGCTGAGCTCTTCTGGCCTCTCCGAAAAATATCCAGAGACAGCCAAAAGTTCAAGACAACAATAAAGACAGGGTGTAGCATGTCGATAGAGCCAGGATTGGGAGCAAAGCAGGCAGTGGCATTTCCTTCTCACTGCTATTCATCAAAATCTTTCCTAGGCAGTACAATCCATCTGAAATCTCTGTATACTCCCTCTTGGGTGAAAGTAGTCAGATGAAATGTTAATTGAATTGCAAGAGTAACTACACTGAGGACCAGGGCAGCAGGTGGCTAATAGTATCAATAGCTACATGCTACCAATACAGCTTCTACCTACGGAGAACATCTATAACCACCTGAAAGTCAGGTCTCTTTTCTTCTTGCCTTTGTTTGAAACCTGAGGCTGTGTCTCCACTGTTAAATTCAATAGTGGCAGGGAGTATTTGTGGGTACTGGAAGTCATTGTCTCTACTGCTACATTGCTAGAATTGACCCCATCATGGTTTTGATTGGGGTCAGACACAGCCCAGGAGGTAGCTCGGGCCCATTCCCAACAAGTGTTCTGAATGTCACTACTCTGATTTGAATGTTAACAGAGTTTAATAATATGAATGCAGGTTTTTCCATGCTCCAGTGTCGGAGAACAATCCAGACATATTTAATTTCTTAGAACAGGCATAGCTTAAATTTCCTAGGTTTGAAATGATAATAGCAAAAAAGATCAAGAATCTGTCTTACACATTATGTCAGCAGAGTATGTTGTGCATGATCTTAAAATATAATGTGAACTTCAGTGCTGGCGATTCTGTATCTCAGTGTAGAAATTTCACTTTTGTAATTAATGTTGCTCCATTTTCTACTGGGAAATGCAATTTGTAAGTGGAATGGATAAACCTTAATGAATCAATGTCACAGTGTTCCAATGCCTGAAAAACCTCCTTTTATGGCAGTGACAGAAAGAATGGTATAAATGATACAAGCAAGTAATCCCATCACAAACTAACAAGACCCTTTTTATCAGCAGGGCTGAGGTAACTGATCCTGTGCCCATCCCTTTTGCAATAAACCACATTTGTTTAAAATCCCTTTACAGATACTGAAGCTCATTCCACCTGCCCAGAGATTAATTTCCTGATAGAAAACTAGCAACCAGCAGCAGAAAAAAATCATAAACCTTTAAAGAGGGTTAAGCTAAAATGTTTACCCTCTTGACCAGCATGCTAAAAGATGCTAAGTATTGTTAGCTGCGTCTGAGGTGAGACGGGATAGTATCTTGCATGTGACACAGAAAAGATGAATCCATTGAGGATGGAAGCACAAGAGGAGAAATTAAAAGCTGGTGAAGTCATAGAATCATAGAATCATAGAATAGTTAGGGTTGGAGAGGACCTTAAGATCATCTAGTTCCAACCCCCCTGCCATGAGCAGGGACACCACACACTAAACTATGTCGCCCAAGGCTCTGTCCAGACTGGCCTTGAACACCTCCAGGGATGGAGCATTCACAACTTCCTTGGGCAACCCATTCCAGTGCCTCACCACCCTCACTGTGAAGAACTTCTTCCTTATATCTAACCTAAAGTTCCCCTGTTTAAGTTTAAAGCCATTGAAGTCCTTTTGATTCATTGCTTGTTTCCAAACTGGTGTAAGATAAATTGACTTCCAATGTGGTATACACATCTCCTGTGGCAGGGAAGTACTGCTGAAGGAAAGTGAGAAAACTTGGGAATCTAAATGGGAAACTCCTGGTCAACCTGTTGTTTCCCTGACAGTCACAGGCAAGGATGGAGATAACATGGGATGAGGACTCATTGAAATCATTGACCTGCAAACCCCAAAAGAGAGTGTAACACTTCTTCTGTCCACTTTCATTCCAATTCAGTTCTAAAAATCACTAGAACTGGAGCTGTGAGTCTCAGCATTGCTTGTAAATATCATAAAGTGCTGACTGAGAGTTTTGATTAAGATTTAAATGTTGGGAGTATTTTAAGTATTTTAGAAAACGTAGACTCTGTTGCCAGATAATCTAGATTAAATAAGAGTTCAAGATGAGATCTGCCAGTTTGAAGGAATCTTCTGTTAGAAAAGTGATTTACAGCAATATAGCGCTCAAAGTTCACCAAGAGTTTGGTGGTTAACACAAATACATCCAACAGACAAGAAAATGAACTTTTTCAGCTTGAGCCAAACCAGGAGCTTATGGGTTTACTAAATGTTCAGATATCACCAGTTTGTGTTTCATCTGCTGAATAAAGTTTCAGGAGCTTGGTGGCTTAAGAAAACCTCAGTCATTTAAACATCTGTTAAGGAAATGCCAGTTCATTCCTCACTTGCAGAGTTACTTTTTTTCCTCATCCTTAAATGCCACCCATGATTTGCCATGATGTGGGCTGGCTGTTGAAATGCTCTACAGGGACTTGAAGAACCTGATCTTCTTCCAAGTTAAAAGCAAACTCTTGAATTGCTGCAGTAGAACTGACATTCAATTGTCACCTTGAGGTGTCTCTCTCAGCTGTGAGCCCAGGAAGAAATAGTAATGAAAACATGACTGAATTTCTGTTTCTGTCATGAACATCACACCTGAATGTAAGTTCAGCAGCTGGGTTTTATCTGGCATTAAGAGACATTAACACTGGCGCAGAACCAGCCCCTGCAGGATTGCTTATTATTAAAACACCGTTCTATGTGAAAAGTTTGGAAGCTATTAGAAATGTCCTAAATTTGTGACCTTTTCTCTTAAGAAACAAACTTTGTTGTTTTCTAGAACACAAGGGAAAAAAAAGGTTTAACATTTTTCAGCACCAATCAGAAAATTTAAAAGAAAATGTGAATTTTCAAAAATGCTTGGACTTAATGCCTTTTATCTCCATCATATCTTCCTTTAAAATGAAGTCCACTTTGTTGTACAACGATGTGTTTCACAGGGAAAACCTCTGCATAATCTCACTACGAGGTAAACTTGCATCCCTGAAGAACCAGCAGCGCTTCTTGTGGCGATGAGGTTTGCTTTGGACCAGAAGGAAGAGGTTAAGGTGTATTAATACACATCATAAAGACACTTCCAAGAGTATGTACTAATGAGGCAGCTGCTCCAGCATAATTAGAATTACAGTCGTTACCTCAGTCATTTGCCCTTGCAGAAGTGTTATTTCTAATTGGAAGCGGCACTCGTGAATCACCTCACCCAGTTCATTAGGAAAGTCCATTGTCGCAAGCGAGCAGGCAGCATAATGTGTTCACAGGGCATTGCTTGTGCTCCTGCTCCATGCCAGCTCCATGCTTTCCCTCCCCCTGGAGCAGATAACTGGTTGAACACCCTAGCTGTTCAGGTGAAAGGGTAGGTACGTAAGTGATGGGCACAAGGACCCTCATGTGTTGTGCCAGGAAAACTGATTATCTCTCTTGAGGTGCTCCTGAGGATGGTACCGCCTCTGGCTGCTCATTCTGTACTAAAGAGGAAACTAATGGGAGGGATTAGAGGAGAGGTGATGAATAGCGACTGAAATGGGACCCGGTCTGCACCCCTCCTATTGCAGATACAGAAACTGATTGTGTTTGTACTGTCACAAAGCAGATTTTTGTCCTGAGATTCCCTCAGTCCTACCTGGGTCGGTTGTGGAGTGAAGACACACAGTGCTTTCTGTTGTGTGAGGAATGCATCAGGATGTCTTTGTGGTGCAATTCCTGTGGCTAAGCAGGCAGGACAGCTGGGTGAAATCAATGCAGACAGTGTCCTGAAGATAGTAACCTTGTTTTTACAACTCAGTCGTGAAAGAAATGCCTTGAACCCTGAAGAAATCCTTTGGTGGCAGTCAGTTATCCAGCATCTGGGAGTTCAGATTCACAGTTTGCAGCCGTTGCATTTAAAATTACCAGCTAAGGTCTGGTTGGGTTCCACACGTACATGGTACGGGATGGTTACATCCGAGCAAATTAATCTGCCCTTTAGATTTAAATATCTTAATTCAGAGCTGAGTCTCATAACTTGGTTCTCTCTAGTTTGCAGAAGGCTAAAGCAGAAGGAAATGAATTGCTGCTGCTGTGATAGATTCCTGCTCTGGAAATATTACAGAATAGGGATCAAAATAGAAATAATTACCTTTGTGCTGGCTTCAAGGTGACTGCAGCTGGAGTCCTTACCTGCATGCTAATTTCTGTCAGATCACTCCTAACAGAGGAGCCTAGACCACAACTGAGACCTTTCATGTACCAAAATTAGATGAGATGAACCCCAGTCTCACAAGTCTATTAAAAAGTCATGCCAACTTGAGGAGTATCCTAATTACCACTTGGAAGTATTGTGCATGTGTTGTGTCTAATAAATATGCATCAGTAGAACAGAGCACAAGTACTCCTTGCAGTGCAGTATTACTGAATTATTTTAATTACATTTGCAAACAAATATATTGGGAAGTGAATGCCTGCCAACTGATAGTTCCACTGTGCATCCAAGATTTCCATGCTGTCGCGGTGTGTCTCTAATCAGTATTCCTTACCCAGCACCTTTGCCTGCTGACCTAAAAGTACTTAACACTTCTTTTCAAAACTAATGGTCTTGTTTAGGTGTGGTTTAATTCTTCACCTAAGAGTTAATCTCTTCCAAACACTGGGTTATTTTGTGATGGTAATGAGAGGAGAATAATCTGTCATCTGTACAGTGCCAAGCATGCAAGTCTTTGCCTAGTATGTGAGTCGTTTCTCTGTTATTGGTTGAAAATATATGCTGGAAGGAGTTTGAGGAATGAAATGAGACTTCTAGGATCCCAGAAATACAGAAAACCTAAAGGCATGCACATTCCTGAGAGTTTTAACCAGTTTGATGCATTATTCTCGAACGCTGACACGCTTTTCTGGAAAAAGGAAAAGCAATTTGTGGTCATGCATGAGCAAAGAAATCTAAATCAATAACTACTTGCACCCATCCAGAGGTCAGTTTTATCCCCAGTAATGTTCTGTGAACCCAGACCACCCTGGATTTAGAATGTGACTGTGATTAGCAGCATTTGTAGGTGGCCTTTGGTAAATTTCTCCATAACCTTGCCCAGAAAAGGTGGGTTTAGCTTTGAAAGTCTATATAATGTCACTGCAATGGGTTTCTGAAAAGTTGGAGAGACTCTGTCATGTCAGAGACAAGAGACATGTCATACACATTCTTCCCTGCAGGAGTAGCTGGCAATTTGAGTTTAGATGAACCTACCAGCAAGGGCATGTGGTGGTGTAATCCTGCTTCTTGAGCCCCACTTTCTGTAGGAGCCCAGAATTTTGTAACTGCATTAAAAGCCCACTAAATATCAGGAAGGATTTTGGATTGCCTGCTAATGGAAGCAGATTATTATTATTTAGTCCATATAGTTGGGTCCAACTACTTAAGGAAGCTTCAAAAACTTGTCCAAAAAGGATGCTTTTAGCCAAGTATAATAGTAATTCTTTGCCATTGGTACTCTGTTCTGGGGACCTCTTACTGAGGTCCTCCATTTACAAAGAAAATGGCAAATTCAGTTGAACACCATGTTTCACATTTACCAACCCCAAAGAATGCAAATTATGCCTATACTTAAAGAAAAAAAAAGCTACAAGAAGTCTGGTTATAGAAAATGACCATATATTTCTGCAAGTATGTTATTTAGACTTTATTACTACATTGCCAAAGGACATCATGAAGCCCATCTTCCTGAGGATGACAATTATGTGTCATCATATTTAAAATGCTTGTGCTGCCTGAAATAAGCACACAAATATAGATAATCAAAATATATATTGTTTTCTTTTATAGAATAATAAAAATGTATTACTCCTTATGCTACTTTGCCAAGAAAACACAAAAGAGCTTTGAGTTCTTTTCTACTGAATGATGGAAATGTATTTCAACATTTTTTCCACAAAAGGATGAAATGGCTTCCTTTAAACTTAAATGGTGCATTTGAGTTTTGCAATTGGGAAATAAACCAAAATATGACTTTGGTGTAAATTAAAACAGCATCTGGGG
>NW_009942194.1:50509-59281 GCF_000696875.1 Nestor notabilis | reverse complement strand
GGGGGAGGGAACAGGAAAAAGTAAAAAAGAAGGGAAAAAACGCATTCAAAAAGGATATTTTTCCAAAGGTATTACCCATAAAATATGTTGGGCTTTTATTATTATTACAAACTAAGTATCAAAAATAAGTTTTATGCTAATTGTAAGCAAAATTTCAGAAAACTTCAAATATTTCATGCAGACATAAAGTTTCCAAGGGTATTGTTCCTAGTGAAGTAACTCCAGAACCCTTTATATCCTACACTAGGGAAGCCCATGCTATAGGGCTGTGCCAGAGCCACACAGCGTGGTAACAATAGCTGATGACGATTACAACTAGATGAGTTGTAATCACATTTTCACCCAACTTGTGCTGGGCTTCTTGGGGAAAGACTAGTTCTTCACAGTGTGTGCAAGAAGGATATTTATAAAACACATTTTCTTTTTCTTTAATTTGGCTTTCTTAAAAATGATCCAAAAACCACTGAAAAACATTTAGATATCCTATACCCTGTAAACCAGGACTTGAGCTCCTTCCAGCTGTGGTCTAGACTCAGTTCATTTTAGCAGAGTAAAGGTTTAGAATTTCTCATAGGTCGTTGACTCACAACATTAAGGTGCCAATCAATAATCATGGACTAGGAAGGTAATTTAGAGAACTAATTTTGACCTGACATCTAATTGTGGTGACTGATGCAGCCTTCTCATAGAACCCACTTAATCTGTGGATTTAAAAATATTGTCTCAGAAGCTTCCCAACTCTCTCACCCACCAGCAATTACACAAATACAGATTATCTAAGGGTTAATAAACGAGTACAACTTTCATTGGAGTAATTCCTTAGTGAGGTTTTCCAGGAGCAAAACGTATGATCTTCACAGCAGCCATAGAAATTCATATACAATTTATGAAAGAAAACTCTGTTTCAAAATATTGCTAAAGCCATGCATAACTGGGCACATTTTTTTTTAACATTGTCCTGGTGAATTATGGCTTCAGCTGTTTCTTTTTATGAAAGAAGACACCTTGCAATAAAGACAAGTATTTACTTTCAGTAAAAGCTCTATGCAAAAGGGGTAAAATGTTTATTGACAGGGGAACACAGTTCTTCAGTACAAGTCAGTTTGTCTCAGTCTTACTATGCAGGAATTCAGCAGAGTTCTATAATTCCCTTGAACATCTCATTTCTTTCAATCTAAATGTAACTTCAAATGCTAAAATCTGTTTCTACTGGAAACTCTTAATTAAATGATCCTTTCCTACACTCCTTCAGTGTACCTCAGGTTTGGGTTTACTAGGGTAAGCAAAATTCTTCCCTTGTTTTAGTATTACTCGATGCAATCAAGCCATGATAACATTCAAACAAGAATGGCCACAAAGCTGCAGAGATTTCAATCACTTAGTGATAATTAATCTCAGAGGCATGTATTTCACTTCTGGAATTAGTTGTAGTTAGTTAACATTGCAGCAACACAACTGAAACATAGACCCTTCTTTCTCTTTAGAACATTTTCCTCTAATCATCAGTTCAATGATTTATTATTAGAAATGAATGATATTCACAAGCTCATCTAGATTGATGTTGTATCTCATCACCACTGCATCTAATCCTGTATCTATGGGATTTCAGGATGGAAAATATGAGAGAGATATGTTATATATACTTGTATGTAGATATAAAAATATGTATGTATGTACATGCGAATACATGAATTGTGTGTGTATGTATACAAGTATTAATCCATAAAATTTTAAATTTCAAAAACCGCTACCTTCTTTAAATATTCAAATGAATAATGTTATATCTGAACAATGGTATCACTTTTTAATGGTTCTCTTAACCAATATTAACTGTAACTTGAGGCATGTGAACACACAAAGGCCATTATTACTGCATCTGAACATCTGTTGTTGCACCAGCTTTTGGGTATTATTAATTTCCCACTTACAGATTACAAAACATTACTTTGAATGGCTCATCAAAATTATAAGCAATTGCTGTAACCACATCTGCACTCCCAGGAGTCTAAGTACATCAAGGTTTACACAGTCATCAAGGTAATAGAGTAGTACAAAAGTTTTGAAGGAGAATGGGGTTTATCTCCATATACCTGAAGAGTTCTTTTCACATAGGGAAGAAAAGCATGGAAAAAGATGGTTTAAGTCTTTCTCCTTGACCAGGTTATTTAATTCCTCACCCTCCCAGGCACTGCTGTAAATTAACTGTATTTAACAATAAGAAAATAGGCTTTGTTAATTTGATTTTCCCAACGTCAGCTTGATCTCTAGGCTGTTATGAAGTCTAAGAAACATTCCCAAAGTGAAGTCCAGATTACACACATAATAGTGTTGGTCTGTTGAACCTAAGGCACAATGTTTAGAAGTCCCTAGTGCATAAAGAAGCCTTGAGCAAAACATCTTAAGTGTTCATGCACCTACTGGTGTACCACATTTACAGCCATACCCACAATTAGTTCTGTACCCAACTCTATGGTGAACTATTTCATATTGAAAAGAGCCACAAATATTTGCCACCTTAGATGTATGTTGTCCTATATCAGCAACCCTTGGATACCACTCCCTTTCAAACTCTACAACATGTTACCCTGCAATCAGACTACACAACTTCTGTTTCAGTCTCTGATGGCACATCAGCTTAGCTTGCTCCCTGTTTGACTGCAGGCATCTCTCCCTAGACCATCCAAAGTGTACACGGGCTGCTTCAGTTCCAGGCTTCTAGCAGAAGTGATCCAGTTGGCTCCATTTAACCAAGCACGGCTGACAAGACAGTTTTTTCTAGGGGGATGCTCCAAGCAGTAGGAATTTGTTTTGCATTATTGGCTCTAACATACAGCCTCAGTGCCAGGCTGTGAAATCATGTAAGGCATCAATTCATTATATCACAAACTTCAAAGAGGAGCAAATCACAAAGATGAATCCTAACTATGCCTCAAGACAAAAGCAGTCACACAGGACCTAGAGAAGACGTTGAATGAGTTCTGTGCAGCATGTATACAAGCTAGTCTGCACCACTTAGGACTGGGACTCTTGCCCAGGTGTTACCCACAAAACCAAAATATGTATATGCCACCTTCTCTGTTCTTGAGTCATTTCTGGGCCTTTTCTTCTCCTCCTCCTGAAGTTTGCCGATTTTCTCCGCATCCTCAGTGAAAGTGGAATGACAGCATCTGTGTCCATGATCATGTAGGGTACAGGCTCCTCGCCTTGTTCACTCTGTCCACCGCATTTGTGAGTGAAGAAGTTGTGTTGAGTCTGTATTGTTTTCAGAGAAACAGGACAAGATGTTTCTAAAAGCAATCAGGTTACACTGACAAAAAGATCGATTTCTGTAGTTTACTTGTGCTCTCAAAAGGAAAAAAAACCCTGATATTTAAGGCTCATGAAAATGGCAAAAACTCAGATGAAACAGAACAACCTAAACTCAGCGTTATAACTATCTACAGGAAATCCCCAGCTGCTCTGAGGGAAGTCTCCTGAAGTGAAGTTCCAAAACACTGGAGGCACCCACTGTCCCAAGCATTTGCACATAATATCTCACACACCCTGCCACTCAGAACTATCCAGGCTGGAGGTAGATTTCTTGGTGTCATTCTTAAATAGTTGGTTAACCTTAAACAAGTCCTGAAACATATTCAAGAGATGGCAATACGATCATGCCGGCTTGAGCATCCCAAGGATGTCAAAAATAGTAACTAGCCTAGAGGAGAAAGAGAAGGTGAAGGAGCAAGGGACAGTGTCTCCCCTTGACTCCCCTATATATTGGCTCTCTGAGGAGAAAAGGTGAGGAATGTAATTATTTATAGTTTCTGAGAGATGGTTCCCAAAGTATGGATATGATGGCAACGCTGAGTACAAATACCAGATTAATCTCACAACCAGTAATTTTATATCATAAGCCAGTGTTACACAGTACATGAGAACAACAACCTTAATGCAGGTGACAAACATCGCATCAGGGAACACAGACATCAAGAAAGGTGTTACAAGTCTGAGAACAAGCACAACTCTGGGAGCAAATAAATCAACATTGCGACCAGCAGCTATGAAACTAATGTAATGAATGTTTATAACAAATTTATTTTAACATGGTCTGGGCAGATCTGTTGTTAACTCTTCATGCCCCACATGGAGTGCCAAAAATGGTTGTTGTGGTTTAAGTTGGCAGGCAACTGAACACCACATAGTGGCGTCCACACACTGAACAGCCACTCACTTCAGATATTCTGACCACCAACAATCACTGGTTCTTTAGAGACAAACATCCCAAAATAGACAAAGAAAAAGCTGTGTCAGAAGCAGCACAACTAACCCACTCCATTTGTGTAATCACTTGTGTCCTCTGTCCCCTAAATCCCCCCTGATCCAGGAGTCCCAGCCACCCTCCCATTTCCAGGGTGGACTAGAGGTGGTCCAGGCTTTGGCTAATGCAGCCATGGGTGTGCAGGTTGGCTCTACATACTCATGGCACAGCCAACTGCTGCCAGGCACTACCTATAATGCCTGAGTCATTTGCTTCTGATTCACTGAGCTCTAATTTAAATGTATCTATTCTACACAGGTCCCAGATTCTGCACAGCTTTTGGAATATAACATCTTTCAGACCTCTAGCCTTTGAAATTTGGTTGAAATTGGCTAGTAGATTCAAAAGTTAGGGAGAAGCCAAGAGACTGATAGATGGACTTCAGGAATACATGAAGCTTCATTTCTCTAGGAAACAAGTCTGAAAATCCAATTATTGTATGATTTTTGTACAGGGCTCCAGAACCTTGAAGCTGAGAAAAATGTAGAACACAAAATGTTTCCTCAAACCAAGCAGGCACTCAAACTTTTTGGCATTAAAATGACATTATTTCCATTGCAAATTTGCTTCTCAGTGGCATGGAAGTTACATCAGTTTCCACTGTCATGCAAAAACATTAATCCTACTTTAAATGTCTGCAGGCTTTCTAATCCAGCATCCCCAGTGTGCTTACAATAATTAAGTATGCCATGTAATGCGCCAATGAGCAAAGTATGATTTGTGGGAAGAGGTAATATCTTTTATGAGACTAACTGATACAGTTAGGGGATAAATCAAACAAGCTTTCAGGAACACAAGCTTGTATTTTCAGGTTATTCACATAGTTTGACAGTGGCTGTGTGCCTCACACCTTTCCAAAATAACTGCCTTAGACTGAGTAATGTGTTAATACTCCAATGATATTTGGGTGTATTACACAGAGAGTGGGATGAGCCATCCACCATCCCTTCCAGGTGTCAGGGCAGTTCCCATCAAATCATACATGGAATTTCATATTCTTTTTTTTCCCTCTACAGACCAATACACAGTTAAGGACCCCAATTAATACCCATGCCCTTACTAATTGTTCAGAACTATTATGGTTAAAGATAGGAAAGGCAGGCGGAGAGCAATGTAGCATGAAATGGCAGAGATCTTGGAGTGAAAAGGATAAAATATGTACAGCACTCTCTTCTCTGAGCTTCCCGCTGTTCTAATGATGCAAAGATCACTGCTGTGGACAATATGAAATTGCAGACAATGAATAAGAAGCTTGAGTTGGAAATTACAGTTTTATTTAAGATACATAATCAGTTTAAAAAGAAGCCACACGCTTTCCAGCTGAGTTGGCCAGAAGAAATGGTTTGTCTGTACTGCAAAGGAAAAAGCAGAGGAAGAATAATGCAAACATTAATCTATCACAGCTTAAAGGTAAAATTAAAAACAATGAGAATTATGATGATCAAAAAATATCTAAACACCCGAAAACGTTTTGACAGTTTCTGAATATATTGTTTCAACTTCGATTCCTGTATTTTGTTCTGCATTTGGCGAGCATGGACCATCATCGGGCTTCCTGATGTTCAACATACTCTTGGATCCTCCAGCACACAGTGGTTTAGAGCTCATGGAATGGGCTGTCTTCTCCTACTTCTGACAGACAGTGGCTTGTAGGTCTATACCCTCCCTTTGAACAGGAAATGTTAAGTAAAGGTCAATACATATGTCTAACACTGCTTTCTTTCAGATAAAACATTAGGCTGGAAGGAGCCATTTCACAGACAAAGTATCACTACACGCAGCAATGTAGTCCTTCAGTTACTGCTTTATCTCATGGGCCCTGGTGGCAGTAGCTCCCCAGATTAGACTGGCTGTTTGGGTGTTTTTCTTCATGTCACAGTCCAGCTTCTCCTCTTCCTTTACCCAAACTGCACTATCCCTCTTCCCAAGCAATCCACACAAAGTGCAGAGATCTAACCTCAACACTGAGGTCTTGGTACACTGCCATAAACCACAGACTACAAATCCAAACTAGCTCCAGACCCAGAAGTGTCTGGTCAGGGGCAACTACTAGCTCTCTTTACTAATGAACATCTGAGAACATCCTAACTGCAGCATCTAAATGCAACTTAAATATAGCAATTTATCCTGATTCACCAACTTACTCATGGTTAGTACCAGGACTTTGAACTTGGCAATGGTACAAATCACTTTCTCACTTATGAAATATTTATCCTTCTAAATCGCAATGATCCCTTCTGGCCCTTTTTCTCTCAAAGATGTTATTGGAAGTGCCAGCTCCAGGCAGAGCTGAGGGAAGTAAGCAGGATGTTAGCAGTTGGCAGGAGAGGTGTCTGCCTGTCTCATTTGCTGTGGACAGTTTGTGACATGGTGTTGTATGAATAGTCTCATTTTCCAGCGTGTCACCTATGGGCAATAGACCCTGGCTGTACGCAAGTGCCCACCAAAGCCACTCTATCACTCCCCTCCTCAACTCAAATAGTTGAGGAGACAAAATATATCAAATGGATCATGGATTGAGATAAGGGCAGGGAGAAATCACTCAGCAATTACCACGACAGGCAAAAGAGACTCAACTTGGGGAAATTAGTTTAATTTATTACCAATCTGGTCTGGATTTTACCGTGAGAAAGAAGTTAGTGTATGTCCCCTAGGAACTGACTAGTCAGGTTTCTCAGTACAAAAACAAGAGGTCTCCTCTGAAAGATCTCTTCGTGTAGATGTTTGAATAGATTATAACTGTATGAATGGGAAGAAAGAGCTGTACATGCTACAGTGATACAGAAATTTAATAGGTGGGTGGAGCACAAAATGGCATTAACAAAAAGAGAGAACTTTCTCAGCACTTTTTTACCAACGCAGAGTGATTTCCTGGCTTATTCAAATAGCCACAAGGTGTGCAGAGAAACACTGCTTTTCGCTGACACCTTGAGAAATCCATAACCTTCCTTTCACAAGTCTGAATGTCTTGTCACAGCAATTTGAAAATGTAGTGGAGAAAATGCCTTAATCACTGTACCTCTTCCAGCTTGTTTTCTGCTGCAGTGAACTCCAAACCATAACATTCCTCTGTGTTACGAGTCTCACAGCACAGCCTTTCAGATCTTGTTTGCTCAGGCTTTTTTATTGTTTGGTTACAGAGCAGCCACATATTTCGGATACGGTTGTAATCTGAAAGGAGCTATTTTAAAATGACATAACGAATTCCATGTGACTTAGTGTTGGTAAATTGGATTCGGTGCTTTTCTAAATGAAATGGATGATTTCATACTTGAAAGACTGAAAACTCAGCCTGGCATATGAAAGCCAAACTACAGTTTATCATCCTCACACAAAGAGGGTTGGAACAATCTTCTCTCCATGTCCGTGGCTCGTACAGGAAGATACGGTGGTTTTTATGTGCAGTAACAGAGATTCTCTAGGTCACTGGGAGACACTTTTGAAGAAAAGAAGGTAAACACTCACAAAAAATGGCTTAAGAGGGGGTCTCCGTCACTGCAGGGGCTTATGAATAGGGTAGTCAAAAATCTCATTGTAATAATGGAGATGTGGGTCACTGTATACCATGTGAAGGAAATTATCGAAGTGATCTCTTGCACGGAGTCCCATCTGACCCCATTCTCTGTGATATGGGTTATTATTAATAGACTCTTCAGCCATAATAAGATGCTTCTGTAAAAACCCCTGTAATAAACCCAAAACTGCACACAGGTTTACTACTGTTTCTTCAGACAGCATCATCAGTTTCACTCTTTTCTCTTTGGTAGTCAGTCTGGGTACCAAGCAGCTACTTCTTTTCTTGAATTGGTAATGTGTTTTGTGGTGCCCATCCACCTCAGTCTATGTAATTTTCTTCCTCAAAAACCTTTATACCCCACTTGTGCTCTGATTATTATCATACAGCTTGGAGCATAAAGCAGCCACTACTTTGTATTTCACCCCTGTTATATACTTATTTCCTTGCACTAAGAAGAAACAAAACCTTTCCAGCAGAGGAATGCTGTTGTAGGTGAAAACAAAGAAGTGGAATGATGAATGTTCTATGGGAATGTGCCACTACCTAGTCAGTAGTGCACACTGAACCCTGTGAGAAAAACACCCACTGAACTGCATGCTAGGGGATTGACAGATAGATAGGGTAAAGGAATGATGCTGGGGAAGGGGTATAGACATCCTCTTAGAGCACTGACTTCCAGAATGAAACCCAGATGTGCTCTGCGCTAGAAGGGACCCTGCCCTTCTGCTGCATCTTTGCACTCCAGCCTACTTGTGCTACAAGGTGAGAGGAACCCTTGCTCCTCTCTCTGTGCCCCTTTTTATTCTTTTCCTCTTTGATAATTTTTCCCACAGAGCACAAGATTTCCCACAAAAGTTTCAAATTCATGTACTTTAGTCATAGTGAAAACACAGTGGGGGAGAATTTCAGGGTTTCCATTGAGGGTTTGGTACCCAGCTCCTGTGGGAAGTCAGTA
>NW_009942194.1:27109-50478 GCF_000696875.1 Nestor notabilis | reverse complement strand
GCAGGAATGTTACTATGCTCTGTCATTTTACTTTGACCTTTGAGAATTTTTCCTTCTGTCTTGGGCCTCAAAACTATACCGAAACTCACAAAGTGCATATTGAAGTTCAGAGGAAGAACTGTCTTTCTTGGAACCTGAAGACCATCAGGACAGTGTCTAATTAGCATCGCACAGCAATGTGAATTGGCAGGATCTGTTCCAAACTCTTTAAATATCCAGCCATAATGTTTGACCTGATGACTCTGTGAGATGGATTTGACAGTCTAGACTAACCTGTATGAAAAGAGAGATTCTCACATCTTTTAAATTTGCCATTCTTTTCATTTAATTGACTGACTCTATTCCCATATCAGGGGATACATTACAAACCTGTCTCCCAGGAGTACTCTTGCTGACATTCCAGTCACAGGCTGTTAGACTTCACCAGGAATATGAACGTAGGGGTGGTGTGCCTTCATGCTGAACCTAGCAATTGCTTTCTTGCAACACATTAAACAGGTTACTTTAATTTTTAATCAGTGTGAGACTTTTTTGTCATCATCAATGATGGTGCAATCAGACACCAATAACAGAAAGCAATCTATAGAAAGCTTTTGTGCAGACAGTAAAATGCTGATATTATTTATGTCCTGTGCAGAGATTTAACTGACACTCCCCAGTGAAGTGTTGGTCATGAGTCAGGATTTTCCAGTGCACTGGCCCAAAACTCTAATAAAGGGAAAATAATTAAACTCCAAAACAGTTTATTGCCTATTGCCCTTAAATATGAACCTAATACACAGCAAAAAAGAACCTAGCTATAAAGAATTGTGAATTTCATGCTCAAAAAAACCAAAGTAAAACTGGAGTTAATATGATATCATGGTGTCACTGTAGCCTGAGAACTTTGCGTGGCATTTCTAAGTTATATCGCCCACTTCCAGTGTTACAGATGCATATGCTCAGATAATTCCTTGGCACCCTCTTTGTTGTGCAAAATATTTGGCCAGCAGCAATTAATCCACTCCAAGAAATGATGTCAGGAAATAAGTAATGTCTAGTAAGATGGAAGGCATTTTCGAGCAGAGTTTTTTACAACCCTAGTGCCAGGAATGGGCAATTTTGATACCTCCCCTCTGCCCTATATTGAAGGATTTATATTATTTATTTTCTTAAACTAAAAGTTCAAGACCATTAAGGAACTGCAGATCATCTTGAAGATGAATTGCAAACCAGATGTGCACTATTTCACGTTAATGATCCAGTGCATACTGAACAGCATGCAGAGAAGCAGGATACCAGCTCCCTCTTAGCTAAAGACAGCAAAATAGTGCAATCTAGAATCCAATTAGCATTGTTAGAAAAGTACGATGATTCCAGTTGTCTAAACTAAGCTACAAATAACTTTAAGCAAGAAATGCAAACCTTTCCAGGCTGAATTGAGCTCTGCAAAAATCACAATTTGAAGTCTTACCACTCAGAGTTCAGGTTCTCTGTAAACAGTTACCCAATGAACTAGTGAATATTTAAAACTTGTGTGATTTGAATTTTGCAGGAGACCACATCTATTGCGCTGTAGCTTTATTTTCCAGGAAAAGATAACTGCCATGCTGGGAATTATTTCAGCTTTTAATGAATTTCCTGTTTGATTTATTAATATGCATCCAATGTGGGTTTCAGCATCATGTGTAACAGCTGAAATATGGCTTTTAAATGATCAGTGGTTTACCTAATAGCTTTTAGGCTAATTAATGAGAGCCTAGGAGAGGTTTGTTTCTTGCCTTGTGTCTGGTAGGAGGTGGGATGAAATAGGCTGAGAAGCTTATCTTCATGTCAGGGATAGAACTTTGGCTGCTAAAGTAAGGTGATCCTGGCCAGGGACTCAAAAAATGCCTTTATAGTGTGATCATATTGATGTTAAGATCAGACCAAGTTTTTATTCTGTTTTGTTTCCAATTAAAACCAGCTAAAAACCTACACAAACTGTTAAGATAAAATGAAAGAAGTTTCCTACTCTTTAAGAAAAATGTAGACAAAGGAAACTGCACTGATTTTCTATGGTTTTCTTTCTAAATTGAACTATTATTTCAAACAGGAAATGCATCTATAAAACAATCCTTTGTTGTGCGCATGTAGTTGGAAGGTCGTATAACAATGCTGAGTCTGTAGATTGCTCAACAGAATGAATACGAGGAGGCAACTCTTGTGGATTTGTCTGTCCATAAGGCAATGGAAAGAAGGGAAAGTGGGTTTCCTGTTAGATGCCCCATATCCTTTTGTTTCCCTTTCTTGAAGTTCTCTGAGAGAACTGAGCTGCAACAGTCTGCCAAGCATAACAGCATGATTCTCACACTAATATTTCTTTTAAGGGCAGTAAAAGGCAAAGGAGTTATTCTTGGCTTTGCAACAGAATTGCTTGTTAGTGCTTCTAGCATATAGCAGGTCAGGCAGATAAACAGACATTTGACTTCCCTATTATTAACATCAGCTTCTTCCTGTTTCAAATTCTTTTTGGTCTTCCAACAGCAATTTTGTCTCTGAATACAATGACAAAATCCCTAAGACTTTCAGAAGGACAAAGTTATTACTCAAGCTGGAGTGTGAACTGGGACTTGGAAACCATCGGTCCATCACAAGGAAGAGTTGCTTATGAAGTTGCCAGTATGTGGTCATCTCCACTACTGCTTAACCAGATCATGCCACTGATAACATAGAACTGAACTGCAGCAAAGATGTTGTGGAAAAGATGAAGGGTGATGCACAGATTCAGACACCAAAACCATTCAAAGCAGTGCATGCATTTCAAGCAAAGAGTAGTTCACCATGCGTCTCAGCACTTTGCCAGACCAAGTGCAATGTTGTGATGCTGATTAGACTTTCCTGGTGGCCTCTGCAGCCAAGCAAGCTGTTTCATTCTGCTTCAAGAATGCTTTAAAGGGAAAGTAGCAACTCAAAACATCTTTAAAGAAAGATAAGAAAATGCTTTATTCAGAGAAGACTGAAGAGGAATGTAAGAGTTTGTCATTGCTCGATTGTGTGGAAAACATAACTAAAACAAATAATTATTTCTCTAAGAGTTATGTAAATCCTCTAGTGCCTGCATTGATTGCTGCTTTCATCACACTGCTTTAGCTTTAATAGGTTTGCTTTTCAATGATAAAATCACATAGCCTTTTCATTTGACTCTCTTAAGATGCTGAGAAGCCAACAGACTGTTCAATAGTGGCTCTTGTGCATTCATTAACAGTGGCCCACATCCCTCTTTGCCCTGTCCCTGACTGCATCCCCACCTGAGACCAACCCCCTTAAGATCCCCCTTACCTGAAATGCCCAGCATCCATCATGCAAAATAAAACTCTGCTAAAAAGAGATTTACAACCCCTTTCTGAATGTGGCTCTCCTGCAATAGGAAACATCTCAGCATCACCAGGCCAGCTGAAAAGCTCTAAATACTTCATGCAAATCAGAGAGATCTAGTCTCTTTGAAGGCCCCCAAAAGATGTAGTTAGAGTACTTGCAACACTGCAGGTGCCAGATGTGCTGCTGCTATTTGTTGATGGTATTTATTCTGCAATAAACTTAATCTTTAGACTCTTCCTCTCTTCTGACATGCACATCCTCCCCTTCCCACGAGATGCATGAAAGGCAGACACAAGACCAGAAGGCATCTGAGCCTGCGCCAAAGCAGGAACAGGAGCCCTCTTTAGAGTCCAGCTATGAGATCCTGCTTATCACCTGGGGAGCCATCACTCTCCGTAAAACGAGCTGACTATAAACTGCTCCTGACAGTTTTAATTTCTCCAAGGGATGTCTTTATTGGACAGTCTGTCCATATCTCCTATTGACTCTTATGAAGGGCATCACACTTCTGGGGTTTTTTATCATGAAGTGGGAAGCTCAGAAAGTATAATGGAGGGACAAATCCATTTGCATAAAGAAAATGCAAGTATCTTTTTGTAAATAATAGGTTTATTCAATTAAAAAATATATCAAAAACAAGAAAGGACAAGGACAAGCCCCACAAAAAACCAGGGTCGAAACAACTGAGAAATAAACTATAGATTCCCAATTTACACTTCACTATCTTCTCTGGCCTTTCTGGTCCTACACTGGGGATGAAGCTGACATTCATAAAGCAGATAATGAAACAGGAAACATGGCAAAAGGGTTGTTCTGCAAAGCAAAGCAAGAAAGAAGTGCCATCTCCATGAAGGTTTGGTTGATTTGGAAGAGATGTAGCAGTGTGGAGCAGGTTTCAGTAACCATAGTGAAGATGTGTAGAGCTTCTGTAAGATACTACAGAGTCTGAAAAACACCTTCCTCTTCCACAGGGAAAAAAAGATACCACTGAGGGAGTGTACTACACTAAAAATTGACACGGACAAGTAGCTGGTTTCTTCATAGGAGTATAGTTACTATATTCCCCCTCTACCAACCTTTTGTCTGCTTCATCTCTGTATCTCTGGCCATGTATCATCCTCTTCATTTTATTTACTTACATTATCAGCCTTTGTTTCTCCTGGGGAGCCCAAAAATGCTGTTTTACATGGGAAAAGTGTTAACTCTGAGCAAATCATGAACTTGATTGTTTGACATGGATGGGAGGATTTTTCTTCCTGCAGGCAAAGGTTCACCTATGTACCTGGCATCCACCTACAGAGCAGGAAGAGAACAGTGTGAGCGCTGGAGTTCAGCTGAAGTTCAGTTTTGTGGCCTTGCTCCTCACCCAGGCACAAACTGCCAACAGCATACTTCAAATGGACAGGCTTTCAAACGAGATTCTATTTTTAGATCATCAGTAATTTCTCTTAATTTATTTCACAGATGTTTACTCTGGTCACTAAATGTTCCCAAAATGTAAATACCCAATAAAATATTAGAGATCAAACTGAGACAAATGAGTAGGACTCAAGTTCAACCTGACTTCCTGCAGCAGAACCAAGACAGGTAATGAAGGAAAAATGCAAAATGCAGAGAAACTTTCTTCACGCTATGAACAAAAGACTCAAACAGAACAACTCCTATTTTCACTTCTTTTGTTGAGGAACTATGTTGGGTGGCTTTAACTAGCACAAGTCACTGACATATTTAAGTATATATGGAGTTATGGCCTCTGAGAGGTTTTAGATGCTTCGATGAAAGATGGGCTGGCAGGGATTGAGGATAAGACAAGTAGAGCGCAAAACTGGTCATGACACAAGTCATTACACACTTAGTATTGACTTCTCTGACAAATTAAATCTGTTACACCGCAGAGACAACTGCATGTTTCTAACTGGATAAAAATCCTTACAAGTAAAATAGCACTGGCTGCTGGGATTCTGGGATCATCTAAAGAATAGCAGGAGGATTTACAAATTTGAGGCTACTCTTCATGACATCCACTTGATCAGGGGTGTAAAGAAAATCTAGTTATAATTCTGGACTCCATGACTTCTGTATAGGCTTGGAATTTATGAAACAGCTCATCCATCCATCCATCCGTCCATCCATCCATCCACCCATCCATCCACCCATCCAACCATCCTTCCATCCACAAACTGTGTGCAGCAAACGTCTCTCTTCCTAGAAGAGTGGGAGTCATACAAATTTCAGTAAAAGTATCAGTAAATTCTATAGATATTTCTAGCCCTGGGAATACAGTTGGTTGAATGAACCTTTAAATCTCTTACCTAAATCTGCTGGCAGCAACTTGGAGATAGTCCATGAGTTTTAGTGGGTGTTGGATTAGCTCCTAAGGGACTAATTTCCAAAGCAGTAAAAGATGCAATGCTGATTTGTATGGGAAACATGCTGCCCGGGTGGATGAGTGCTATTTTATATGACCAGAGATCTGTATAACTACACTGATCCATGGTGGCAAGACAATTACAGGAAGCAAGAAGAGGGGACTACAACCCCCTTGCCTTGCCAACTGTAATCACAAATAAAGCTTCCCACCCTGATTTTCATGATATCTTGGGCCAAACCCTGCAAACCTCCCCGAGTTAGCGTTCAGCCAGACCTCTCACTGAAATCAGAGGAAGCTCTAAATAGGAAAATGCAAAGTCAGGGTGAAGAGCCAATTGCCTTTTAACCGCATCTTCTTATTGAAATCAACTCCACACTTTGCTTATGTGACAGATGGTGTTTGGCATTCATGTCAGCACACAGCAGGAAAGACAGCTGGAATTCTGCACAGTGCATTCCCATCTTCCTTGGTCCTTCATGCGTGGGAGACAGATGTGTTTGCAATGCAACTGTGACTGCACCCTGAAGGAAAGGCAGGCGATATGGTCCTGGGTACAGGCTGCAGGATTTGACCTGTCAGCCCCCTTTCGGACACTTAGAATTCTATTTGGTGAATGCATCACCTGTGAGAATTGGGCCAGTGGCAAATTTTACTATTTCAATTTGTCTTATATTTCATTATCCCCTTAACTTTTTAATTTGACTGCTCTAATAAAATAATCAAATTTTATTGAAGCTTGTTTTTCTGCTGGGTAGGCAAACACCACAGATATCAAAATGTAATACAAAGGCAAATACTCAGGATCATCAAGACACCCTGTATCCATAGTGATTCATTTGTCATGCATTAAAGTTATAGTGCTTTAGGCAACTTTAACTGTTCAAACACATTAGGAGGAGTGCTTCAGATAACTCCATCTTGGGAACAGAGAGAGATTTCAGAAAATGATGTGTTCAGGGAGCTTAAAAAGCAAAATGTGTTGTCATGAACTTTTCTAATAGGTGATCTGAGCTCTGGGCGTCCTGGCGGCAAAGCTAATTTAGTTTTCCAACCATTTTGTCATATTTACTGCTCAAATTTCTTAAGAAAAAAACCCAACACAACAACATGAAGAATAATTTTGGGGTGCACACTTCTTCCTAAAGCCAGTGTTTTTCATTTTCCAATGTACAAATTAAATACTTGGTGGAGACTAGAAAGAAATCTTTGTCTTTATGTTCTCCGAAAATGGAAAATAGTTCTTTGCTCCTTTCTTTTGGTAGCAATTTTTATTAACAGGCTAGGAACCCTGATGAACCCAGGCAAAGCTTAATAATGTCTGACAAGCCATTCACAGTAAAACTGGTTAATGTCACCTTTGCTTAGCTCAGATGTTTTAACTTCACTTGCCCCTTAGCCCATTATGTCAAAGAGGTAACAGTAAATGCTTGGGAAAGGATAATTAGCTTTGTTTCTGTGTTCAAATGGAAGAAAGCAATACAAAAAGCAAACCCAGTCCTATTTTCTATACACTGTATAACGCAGGAAGTCTTTTTCCAGCAAAACTTCATACTGGATAGACAGCCTAATCCCACAACATTTACTACAGGAAAACTGCCCACAGAGCTGGAGATCCCTAATGCACAGGAAAAGTCACGTACAATTCTCTCTTCTAAATGATGGTGGAAATTCTTTGCAGGTTCAATGAATCCCATTATTCTTGCCTGTCGTGGTTTAAACCCAGGACGCTGCCACATAGGATTCCCTGCCATATGTGCAAGGAAATTGAAATTAAAGACAACCAAAAATGTCCCAAATTACTAGTCTTAACTGTGTTGCCTTCAAAGATGAACAACAGACACTAGGAATTTTAGTTTCTACTTTTTCTGCCTGCCCTTGTGGGGAGAGCTTTCAAAGGAAATTATCCCACTGAAAATCAGTCCACATTTTATGCCACAATATACTGTAAAGAATTGAAATAGATTGTAAGATACCAAAATTACTGTAGTAGAGAGCATATCAGGCATCATGTGTTAGCTGTGAATAATTTCAATGTTAATAACTGGAAAAAGTAAGTAATTACTATGATAATGAAGTACTTGTAATATTAAAGTCAGGTGCATCCAAAAGAAGGCATCCTAATGCTACCAGGGATTTAAAGCCTGTATTAAATATTATTTTAACTTGATTGACAGAATTGCATTATTTCCCCTTGCAGGAAAACATCACCTAAATAAACAGTCTGTGGTTTTCAACCAGGGGCACCATTATCTTCAATCAAAATAGTATTTCACCTAATTACAGGAAAAACATAAATAAAATTCCTGTCAAACCTTATGTTGCCTTTCCAGTCACACAGTACAAAAACCACACTCTAACTGTGAAGTTATTCCTTTCAGATTTCGGTGTGTGCTTATTTTCTCATGTACCTTATACCTGGAGTTGGGCTGAGCAGAGATCTGAGACTGTGAGGACAAGATAAAAATCATGAGGAAACAAAGAGCTTGCTCCATTTAGAGGCTTTTACAACCCCTTTTTCACTGTGGAAAGAGAGAAACTTAACTTTTGGTACTTTGCCACATTTGTGACAGGTCCATTGGTAGAACTCTTTCTCAGCCCATCTTATTAACTGCTTTATGTGAATTAATAACACAAACACATTAGAGCTGGAATCTCTTTTGCCTTTGTGGCAGGAATTTCTCAGAATATCTTTTTCTTTTAACTAACCCCCTTTTCTGAGGTATCCCTTCAGTTTTCTCAGGGGTTTGTAGAAGGTGAAATAAGTCAACTACCTTTATGATCTCTTTATTTTAATCTTGCTGGTTTACAGTTTTCTATAAATAGCCCTTGAAGATGAGAAGACTTTTTGTCAAATGCTTTCTTTTCTGAAGTTGTGTCTGTAACCAAGAGAAGTTACCAAATTAACATCCATGCATGTTTATCCTAAAGCAGTTATGTAAGTACTCTTTATGACACTTTATGATTGTGCCATGCATGTGAAGTTACTAAATATTCAGTTAAATAACAGGAAATGAAGATATGTAACATCTTCAAGAGAAAAGTACACTCTAATTCTTAAAGAATGCTAAATTTCTCATCTCTGTGAGGACACATAACATGATGGATTTAACTAGTCAGAAAGAACCTTTCCTCATGACTCTCTAGTTATAAAGGTTTAAATTAAAAAAAAAATTATATATATAATTTTTTTATATAGCAAGACTTGTAGGTGTTTCCACAGCTCCAAGAAATCAGCCTGCACTGGGATCTCAGCTTCCACTTTGGCTGCTTCCAGCACCCAAAGTCATTCGGCCTGAACCAGCTGCATGTTGCAGTGTAAACTGTACTCCATGTAATAAGAAGTGACGAGGAGAAAGGAGCTATTTAATGACTTGTTTTTATGACCAGTGATAATATTCATTATGTAGAAGTCTCTCTGAAACAACCCGAGTAAAGTGTCCACAAATATTTTCATTTTCTCAGGTACCATTTTTCCAAACCAATTTTTGCCCCCGAAGATAAGATCATATCTATGAGATCTTCTGTCTGTCCATGAAATTTGTCTTGCTCTTTGATAAAACCAAACAACTTAAAGTTTGTTCACCTCCTGACCAAACATGTCAGGATTTATGACCTGATATTTACAGTCTATTTGCAACTTCAATGTTAACAATTTCTGTTAAAAATTTTGCAAAAACCACAAAAAATAAAAAATGGTCATGTGCTTTTTTCAAATATATAATAAAAAATAGTAAAGAAAGAGCATAGCTGGATTCTATAAAAACTGCTTTTAAGAGTCTTTCCTCAGCACATTCCACCTCAATAAATACTATTTTATGACCAAAGAAATGTTACTCTTCTAGTCATTTGGATTGTTGGTGTGAAAGAGTTAGCTGAAAGTTTCTAGAGTATTTCAACAGTTAATGAAATAAGTAACTAAACCTTATTAGCATGCAGGTTTCTTAATTTTCAGACTTTATATATATATGTTATCTTTTTTTATACTGTATAAAGGTTCCAGTAACAAGTAAGACCAAATCATAATAGGATAGTTAGTTGTTTTTGTGATGTATTTGAGTTTAACCCCTAGGTGATGGATCAACCTGAAGAAGAAAGCTTTTAATTGACATTGTTTCACTGCAGAAATGAAGCATCAGAAGGCTCAAGGGGGTTTGTATCTTTAATTTATTCTCAATGGCATAAGCAGCAAGGCAGTGGAAGTTTTATGCAGGTAACTGGGGAGCTGAACCATGTAAGAGAATAAGGTAGTTCCAAAATGTCCCTCCACAAATGTCCATGTCATCAAAGCCTAGGACCATTGTGGGCAAGCTCTCTGGAAGAGTTAGCTGATTGAATGGATTTGAAGACTGTGTCCTCACCTCTATTGGCTATTTGCCAGTCACAGAGCAAATGATTAAGCAGGGGTAGGTTGACGTGTTCTACCTGCTTATTGTATCTATTTCTTTCATATTATATAGAGTGATTACACGCCATAAAGAAAAAGGGGAAAACAGAATACTGTGATTTCATAATTGTCTGATATGTCCAGTAAACAGAAGCTATAACACAGAGACCTTAGCTTAGGTTTGGGGAGATAAAAATTCAACACACTCAACAAGGCCATCAACACTAATTTGAAGGAGCATAATCCAGTCTGACCAGGGGAAGAAAGTACTTTGCAGTTGTTTGAAGATGTGAATCTAAACAATTTACCAAGATCTATGATGTGCTGCCTTTTAGTGGTAAACTAAAATTTGAGGTCAAATACATGTGTTCTGATTTCCATGATGTGAAGGTTCAACCCCATAGATGGAAGTTAAATGAAGGCAGGATTTATATTGTTATAGAAGATAATAAATGCTTTGATTATTTTGGTGAAGACTCATTTGCAGCTGGTGAACACTCCTCAGCATTGCTGCAGAACCTCTAACTTGCTCACACGCCTATTCTGCAGAGGGGAATGTTATTTCAATGATGAGGGATTGGGCTGTGGTATAAAAAGAATTCAAAAAGTATAGCTGAATTTATGACTGCAGGGCTTGAGCCTTTTAAATGACTCAGTCATCTCACTTGGTGCCAGGCCAGACTTTTCCCTGTGTTACTCCTTTGACTTCAGCTCCCTGCATTTAATTCCATGAGGAATGTGTGTAATGCTGGGAACAGGACATGTTGGGATGACTCTGTTGGCTGCTGACTGAGTGGTCTCATGTCTCCTTGCTATTGCATTTAGCTTTGTCCCTTGGGAGTTGTGGCTTAAGTGGGAGTTTTTAGAGACACTGCCATTGCTATGGATGATTGCAGCTGTGATTGACAAAGTAGGAGGTGAAATAAAGTTAGTGTCAAAGAAGGGTGACCTCATGATTTTGATCTTTTGGCTGGTAGCCTGTGGATGCTGAGAAAGGTAGAAGATGAAGTGCATGGGCTCTTTTATGTTAGAGCATTGTCAGATTAGATAGTCATTCTCTCAGATACCCAGATGGATGCTTCAGACTATCTTGACCTGACTTTGCATCAGGAAAAATTATACAGTTCTGAGTGGGTGGGATTCAAAGCATTTTCATGTTTATTGTTTGCTTGCTGGGACTATGTGGGAGTTACCCAGCTACATCAGCCTGCAACAGCTTCTGGTGCTGGTGGTAATGATGACTCCCGTGTTCACCTTTTAAGTGAATTAAGTGCCCTGGTGTAACTGCTCTGAGGATACTCTCTGGGGTTAGCGAGCTGTGGTTTAATTATTCAGATTGAACAGCCTAAAGATTGCTCCTCATCATAAACTCATGGAAACAATACAATAACTCTTAACCTATAGGGAGCCAAAACCAGCCTAACTGGCCACCTTATAAGTTTTAAGAAAATTGTTCCAATCAATTTATATGTGAATACTAAAAGCTCTTTTCTTCTCTTGGATGGACAGAAGTAGGAAGAAGAAATGTGGCTCACATCCTACTCCTTCCCTGGTGCAAATCAGATCGACACCATCATAAATTAATCCTACAGGTATAAATGAAGGAAAAATCAAGTTAGTGGACCAGATTATTCTCAAATGTATCAAAATTCAGCTGGAACAAGTTTGAACAGTGAGTTTATTTTAACAAATGTGCAGCATTTTAGAGAAGAATGCGAATATTATTTTCCTTAGAAAATTCTTCTTTCAAAATTTCATTCAGGAAGAATATAAGTACATATAAAATATTGAAAAGTAGTGTTCTCCTCTCAAAATCTTCCCTCTTTCTTTTCTCATTTGTCCCATAGTTAAAGAAAAAAAAGGATATGTAAAAGTGTGAAAGTACATACAAGTACATAGAGACCTTTCATCAGGAAACACTGCGACATTTGTTTATGTGCTCGTAAGAAAACTGTAACTCGGGACTCAAACATTTTTAAAGAATCAAAGTTTTCTCACACACGTTTTATAAAAATTCCAAATAAGAGTAATGGAAAAGTTGTATTTGGCAAAATACTCTTTTCTGACACGATGTGTTTTCTTGGGAAAATGGTGAATCATGTCTCATGTTTTGTAAGACAATGACCTCACCGGTGATGCCATGCATACAGTCACCTTTCTCCTCATTCAGTAAGGAAGCCATAATTTCACTCATTACCATGATTAGTGTGATATGTTGTTGGTTTTCAAAGCCCAATTGCTAAAACTTTCTAGTTTCCCAGTTCATCCTAGTTTTTGAAAACTACGTTGAAGAGAACAACAAAATCATCCCAGAATTTCCAACATGATCCATGTTTAGGAGTACAGATTTTAGCTATAGGACTACAGCTTTATTTATCAGGCTGAATACAGAGGCAGGCTTTTGTGCAAGGAACATCTCACAGCATGGCACCCTTGCCCAAACTTCAGGGCTAAAGTATAAAATTTATTCTCAATTCTGTCTCTCATTTTTATTCAGATGACGAATAGGAAGTCAACACTACAAGCTCTGCTGCAGGGCATCTTCCTCATAAGACTGTTTGTAATCAGAAGTGCAGATAAACTAAATCTCAATTAACCAGATCCAGTTATAATCCCTCCCAATGGGCACTCAACCTATTTAAAAGAGGTATCACAATAACTTGTTAATTTAGTTTAAAAAAAGAGAGCAATAAAGCTGTCTGCTTAAGAAGGCAAAACATGGCCAATGATCTCTGTGTGCTAGATTCCTGAAATCTTCTGGACTCCTATAAGTCTTTTCTGCATCAGCTCCAGTCACTTCATATTCCAGGGTTGGTCTTTAGACCCAGATGTTCCATATACCTGCACAGTTCACAACTGTACATCCAGTTTTCTTTTAATTGAAGTGGTTTTACCTATTTCTTACATTTCATTAACTTTTGTGCAAGTGGATGGAAAAGATTTCAAAGTGAGAATTATTTCAAGTACTGTCTGCTTCTAAGCCTGAACTCACTTCTCTCTCTGTAGCACTCTCTATCCTCTAAGAAAAGATTTGTTTCTATGGTTTATATTTTCTTTAATGGAGCACAATGATCAAAATAGACCAGTGTATTGCAGTATGCCTGAAGGATGCACAGTAGCCTTTGAAACAGCTGTGAAATGGTATAGAAATAGGATTCTCCATGTTACACCAGGGTTGTTGTTTTTAATTCCCAACATCTCTGAAGTTCCACATTGACCCCTGTCCTTGCTTCCTCCATCACTTAAGACTATCACATCTATTAGTGTAGCAGTACTGTTATATCTCATGAACTCACAACACTTTATAGACCTAGCACAAAGCCAATGGAAAGCAGCTGTGCTGTTAGTCTGTTTTTGATTGCTTCCTAGCAAGTCTTTCTAAATCTAAGTTGCTTCAGAAGTAATTTAAAGCAGCATTATGTGTGTCAGTACTTGTTAGAAAGTTGTTTGGTTTATGGCTGAAATATACAATATAGATGGATTTAGAAAGAACCTAAATCCTCAGTTACACAATGCTATTCAACATGATGAATGAAGAATCTGGTCAAGTAAATTACCTCCTCATGCCAAGTGTTCCCTGTAATTTTACTGTGAATTCCACCGCTGCTTCATATACATATTTAAAATCTTCTTTAAACATTTTCTGCTTCCAAGAAAAAAGGTTTACCAGATTTCCATTTAAAAATCAAACACCTGATAAAACGTTGCATTTCAAGTGCCTGATTGGTGATTGCTGTGAATAATAGGTGGTGAGGCACTGGAACAGGTTGCCCAAAGAAGTTGTGAATGCTCCATCCCTGGCAGTGTTCAAGGCCAGGTTGGACAGAGCCTTGGGTGACATGGTCTAGAGTAAGGTGTCCCTGCCCATGGCAATGGGGTTGGAACTAGATGGTCTTAAGGTCCTTTCCAACACTTATGATTCTATAATTCTATAAAGCCCCAAGGACATTTACCTCTAACATTATCCCTGTCAATCTGAAGTTTATTTGCCTGCAGGTGTATGGCATGTACAGTTATATTTCACTCGATCCTGAAGCTTTCTGAGTGATTTCTGCATTTAAAAAAACTCCTAATAACTATTTTAAGCACCAATTGGGTTTTTCTCAGACTGCTTTTTATAGTGGAAAAATCTTGGCTTTTTGTTATTTCAAGAGTATACTTTTAAAAATAACTGTCAATGTAACTTGGGTAGCTTTGCATTTTAGAGTTATACTGCACTAACCATTATTGGATCCTTCTCCACTGTAGTTTTGGGTGTTGAAGTTATTTATGGGATGATGCTAACACCATGGAGAGATAGAAAAGTTCCCAGCCTGAACCTGTTCCAACATAAATCACGAGCAACTCCTGCTAAAGCTCATTATGAGACTGGTGGAACAAAGAGCAGATTCCATCCCAGTATGACACCCCTTAAACAACGCATTGTGCTCAAGTGTGGAAGCGCTTTTAATGGCTTTGGATAACCATTCATCTGAGCAGTGTGATTCATGGCGCTGTCAAATGTGGTGTCACGCCATCCTTCCCCAGATTTGTTTCTGTTTTGTTATATTTTTATAAAGACCAATGCAGCATTTCAATGGGAACTGGCTCATGAGCAAGGATGGTGTTTTCTGTGAGGATACTTAGCTCAAAGTTGGGTACAAATCCTTGTCTTTGTCAGCTAGTTCTGCCCACAGCAGATACAAATGAACATGAGAGCTGCCCTTGGGTGAATATGAATTTACTTAAGAGCTCACATGGTGTGGAGTCTGCATTCAGTTGCATTTACCTGTCTGTGGCATATTGTTTCAGCACTGAGAGAGAAAACGTTTTATAGTCCAGACTTGCAATATATTAAAGTTCTCTGAAGAAAGGAGAGGTCTTCAGGAGCTGTTCAGAGACAAGGTATCTGGCTACCACCAGGGGAAACTGTCTGATTCAGTGCAGGAAAAGGAATTTCTCTAGATAGGAATATTCTAAAACAATGTTGTAATCATGAGAATATTTCTATTCTCTGATTAATTTCTAATATGACCACAAGTCTGGTCATGAAGCAGTAAAAAACTAAACAAAACCGAAAACCAGTGCCATTTTCAAAAGCAGTGGTTTTGATACAAAGGCCTTTTATCTGAGAATTGCTGAGCAGCTGCAGTTTGGGATACCAACTTAGAACCAACAGTTTCCACAGGAGATGAGAGATTAATGTCTTCATTGATCTAGGTGATGGGATAGACAACATCCTCAGCAAGTTGGCAGATGACACAACCTGGAAGGTGTGGCTGATACGCCACAGGGTCGTGCTGCCATCCAGAGGCTGGACAAATGGCCCAAGCAGAACTTCATGAAGCTCAACAAGAAGTTCAAAGTCCTTCACCTGCGGAAAAACAACTCCATGCATCAATATTTACAGGGGATCACTGAGATAGAATGCAGCTTGGTGGAAAAAGAGCTGGTAGTCCTGGTGGACACCACGCTGAACACGAGCCAGCAACGTGCCCTTGCAGCGAAGGAAGCTAACTGTATCTTTGGCTGCATTAGATGATGCATTATCTGCAGGTCAAGGCAGATGATTGCTGCCCTCTACTCAGCATTGGTGAGGCCACACATGGAGTGCTGTGTCCAGTTTTAGGCTCCCCAGTACAAGAAAGACGTGGACATACTGAATAGAGCCCAGCAAAGGGCAATGAAGATGATATAGAGACTGAATTCCTCCTATGAGGAAAGGCTGAGAGAGCTGGGACTGTTCAACCAGGAGAAGAGAAGGCCCTGGGAGGATCTTATTAATATATATAAATACCTGAAGGAAGGGTGCAAAGAAGAAGGGGCCAGGCTCTTTTCAGTGGTGCCCAGTGACAGGACAAGAGGCAACATACACAAACTGAAACACAGAGGTTCCGTCTGAACATCAGGAAACACCTTTTACTGTGCCTGAGACAGAGAGCTGGCTCAGGTTGCCCAGGGATGTTCTGGAGTCTCCACCCTTGGATATGTTCATAAACTGTCTGAATGTGGTCCTGGGAAACTCACTCGAGGAAGGCCTGCTTGAGCAGGGTGGCTGGACAAGGTGAGCTCTAGAGGTTTTTGCATTCATGGGTGCTTTGGTTTGTAGCAGGGGCACCTTCCAGTAGATTGGGTTATTCAAAGCCCCATCCAACCTGGCTTGGGTCAGTCATCTAAGCCAGTCAGCCACATTGGCTTTTCAGGCAAGAAAGAGAGATTATCCCCTCTAGTTTTTCCTGTTTAGAGACAGCTTAAGGATAATGGTGTGGCTAACACTCTGGAAGGACTGTTTTTCCACTGATGATAGAGGGAAGCTGGGTGACTTGTAAACTAGACCCCAAATTTCTAGATGTCTTAAAGCAGGTGAAGTAAATCCCATTCTTAAGTGTGGTATATTTAAAGTCTGAATTGCATTAGTATTGTTTTACAGTCCTCTCTATGTCTTAATTATATCTCTTTTCAAAGGAAAATTAAACTAGCACATATTATTGTAGGATGCGGATGACAGCGGAACAATGTCCCTGTCCTTCCTTTTATCTGCCTCCAAAGGCAACAACAGTAAAATTTCTGTTGCAGTCATAACAGAAGCTAAACATGCATAAACTCGGTATGGCTGCATAAACAAAAGGTCTTGCAGCATTATAATGAGCAAACATCAATATATGGTTGGGTTTTTTTCTGGAGCTATGCAAGGTAATTCTGAATTTGCAATTTTTCTGGTATCATCATGCAGTGTAGTGTTCTCTATGCTTCTTGTCACTGTTAATGGAGAAGCTGGAAAATGCTTTACCCACCAGTGAACAATGTCCTTTCGAGCACATTTCTGTCTTTACAGAAATGTCATGCTCTTTGCCTTTAAAATGGGATTATTATCCCATAAACATTGTAATCATCAGTTCTCACCCAAAGGTTACTGCTTGGTCCAGGTTTATTTTCCAGTCTGGCGTCAAACAGCTCCAGGAAGGTCCTAAATTGACTCAGCCACCCAAGCCAAGCTGTGCCCATGAGAACTGCTCAGCAACCTGGCAAGGCTGGAGATGGAAAAGGGCAGTCAGAAGGTGCAAGAACTATAGAAATACCCATTTAAAAATAAGGAAGGGCAATTTTACATAGCTGTGTGGTCTAAGGCAGAAAGATGGAAACTTCTACGCCTTAAGCTTTGGGTTTACAGGGCCCATACTTCAAGATTTTAAACCAAAGGGAACGTCATGCAAAGGGTTAAAGGATTCTCTGTTACATGCACAGAGGAAGCAGCCTTGCTACGTATGAGATACAGCCACTGATATACACAGCAGATATCCATCCCACCACTGCCCTGGTCCTCCCACACCTTTACACAGTCTTGTGTGGGAGAAGAAGAGAAGCTGCTTTTTAATGGCTGTGAAAATAACTTGGCATACTGTGTGAATTCCTCCTTTCCCCATCCTCCTCACCTTTTTTACACCAAAGAAAGCCTGACTATGCTAACTCAGTTATGCATATGAAATTGTCCATCGTGTTCTCACATGCGTTTTGTGGTTTATTTTGTGGGGTTTTTTTTTGTGGAGGAAGGAGTCTATAAATAGCAAGGCTCTAAGCTGCTGCTGTAAACAGCCTCATAAAACACAAGCTGCTTGTAAAGCAGAGCAGAGTGGTCTGTTCAGATGTGCTGCCTGTGCTGACTGAGGGGCTGCAGTGCAGAACTCACTCTATCACTTCATTACAAACACTCCCTTCTCATATGTTGTCCTCTTCCATGCTTATGGGCTGTACACAGTTCTGGGTTCCATTTGCATACAAGCTACACTATTTCACAGCCTATGCAGCATTGGCATCAGCTGCACTGCTTGTGTTGACCCCAAAAACTTATTAAACCTACTATTTTTGAGCAACTAGTGCTCTGAGGCAGATTTACTAGGAGAGTTAAAAAGTAAATTCCAAACAATCTTTTTCCATACTCTTGCAATTCTATTTAATGTTATGGATATTGATGACACATTAATTCTCTACTAAAGCTTTGCAGTAACTTTTAAAGCACCTTCCAGCAAGTAGAGGGTTAATATTTCCTTCATGTTTTGAAGATCTGTATTTTTTTAAGGTTTTCCTTCCCACTGTCTTCATTTGGTTGTTCACAGAATCATAGAATGGTTTGGGTTGGAAAGGACTTTAAGATCATCCAGTTCCAACCCCCTGCCATGGGAAGGGATGCCTCACACTACACCATGTCACCCAAGGCTCTGCCCAACCTGGCCTTGAACACCGCTAGGGATGGAGCATTCACCAGTTCTTTGGGCAGCCTGTTCCAGTGCCTCACCACTCTCACTGTCAAGAACTTCTTCCTTAGATCTAACCTGAACTTCCTTGTTTCAGTTTGAACCCACTATCTCTTGTCCTATCACTACAGTCCCTGGTGAAAGACCAACTCCTCCATAGTTTGGGGGTTTCATCTTTTAATTTCAGAAAATATTTTTTCAGGATTAAATTTGGAAAAAAAAAAAAAAAGAAAAGAAAATGTTGTCGTGTGTCAGAACATATTAATTGTTCCCAAAAGCATTTTAATTTCATCTTCTATGACTACAGAAAAGCATAGAATTTTACAGTTCAACTTTCCTTTCATTCTAATGAAAGTTCAACTTTCATTAGAATCATATTCAGAAACACTTGTGTGCTTTTAAAGCAGTTGTTACATCTAAAGCAAAGACTCTGTAATCAAAAATAAATCCTTTAATACAATAGAAAGTTTCATCTGGAAACATTATTTCACTGGCCAGCTTAGAAAGAAGATCCTTCTGTAATCTCTTCCTTTTCTACAGAGGATTGCACTTGAGATTTTTTGTGCAAATATTTCATACTATCTTTCCATGCAAGACCATGTCTCACCTTCGGACTCTACTGCATGGTATTCAATTTTCTTCAGTTTTAATCCCCAGATTTCTGTTTATATCATGCTGAGGCATTTTTTTTGTACTACACACAGACCAGCACATTCTTTGCTTTTCAGGTTTTTTTGCCTAGCACTTTGTCTCTTCCAGGTTTTGCCTTCATGTACAAGCCCAACAGTTAGGAGGTCACTACACGTAAAAAAGCCATCTAGATTTCCCTGAGCAGCAAAATCTTTCTCAGAAAAACCTATTTTCCTACTTCTCTTAACCACAGTCCCATATTTATGATCCCATAAATTTCCTTCTTTGGATATATTGGTACAATCACTTGTGGGGCCAATCGTAGACTCTTGGACAAGAAAATAGATTTGGGTAAAAAGACTTTCTGTCTATTAAAAAAAGGAGGATGGAATTTAGGTTTTCAGTGATCTGGCTTCAAGTACAACCTCCTAAACAGCTGCACTGTCAGACCTGAGGGAGCAGGGCCTGCTGCATGTGGAAAGAAAATGAGCATTTGGGGGTTGTGATGGTACCATGAATGTCTTAAGCAGCTTTACCATCAAAGACAGCCAAGGTTGCGTAAGGGCACTGTCAGGAGCATGCAAGCTTTCTGTAATTCACTCCTCCCCACCTTTAATCACTGTCAGCACTTTATTCTCATCTCATTGTAATTTTTCAGTACTTTTTCCAATAATGAGAAAAGCAGATGGCAGATGCTTTCACTGTAGTATTGCACAGAAAAGGAGTTTTGTCTTCTTTCAATACAAAATATGTGGATAGTTGGATAGGTAACAATACCCTCAAGTGAAAAAAATCCCTGCATGGAAGAAAAAAACACAGGATTCTGTATTTAACAATGGTGCCGTGTTACAAGCGCGTGTTGAACTCACCGCTTTTAAATCTTACCTTAATCCCTTTGTAAAGGATTGTATTGCCAAGTTTTGCTCTCTGATTAAATAGTCCCATTTAATATTCTTCGAATGGACTTACACATTTTAGAACTGCATTCCCTATTCCCCCCTCCTCTGTTTTTTCTCTTTCTGAGACCTCATGCTGACCTTTTTTGGGTGCGCCTCTTAATTTGGTGTACTCCTGGTATCCGCAACGCTTCTCCATACGGAATAGCCTGTGAATTCTCATCAGTCTGCAGCTGTTTGCTCACGCTCCCATTTCATTGCAGTTGTTAAAAGCAGTCACACAGCACAGCCCCTCTCCTCTCGCTATCTTGCTAATAGGATTTGCTGCTGATCTCCCTGGCATGCCAAGGTATCTGCGTTTATATTTAAACAAAGAAATTTCACGGATAAATTAGTTTTCCCAAATTCATCCTCTTATTGCAAACCCTGATTAAAACCTTCTATTTGCAATCTTTGTCCTTTAATTTTTATTGTAAAGTAAGCATATAACAAGATTTTTTCAAGGAAGCATTTCTTCCTGCAGTAATGTGTACCAGAAAGGGACGAAAGAGAGTAATCATGAAAGGAATGCAGGAATGTTCCTCATATGCAGTAAAAACTATTTTCATATTAATTGATATATTTTCTATTGGGAAGGAGATGGATTGAGGATTATGTTTTGGAAAATTTAAAGTGAGGAATAGTGTTTAAGCATACATTTGAATGTTAAGTTAATTTGCTTATAAAACATAGTTTCATTTAGGTCTACAGAAAGTCAGAAAGCTCACTTGCCACGAGTGGGTCCTAGCACCCAATGCTCTTTCATCCCTTCACCTATTTTGTTCTTTCTATACTTTCACTATTCACTCTAGACAAAAATGAATAGGTCATTAAGAAGAGAAAAAAAACCAGCCAATGAAACAAGTTAAACTTGCAAACACACATTGGGTATTTTTATTTTTTTTTAATTTTAAAAATACAGGTAATATGAAAATTGTAGCTGGGAAAATATGAAAATTGTAGCTAGGGAATTTCACAGAAAACTGAAGCTTTTTCTTTATATTCTGGTTAAACCTTCTTAAAATGTGTCCGGAAATAATCGATTAACAGGAAGTTCCAATAAAGAAGTTGTATATCATATCTTGTCTTGCGAATGAAGATTAAGAAATTATTTAGGAGTGTTGGTATAGGAATAAATCAACCCAAGGCTGAAGAAATCCTACCTCACCCGTCCACAGAACAAAGAGTCCTGGAGACTTCCACTCTAATTAAGTTTTCTTTTCTTTTCAAAGTTTAAGGAGAATCTCTTTCAATCAAACCCTCACAAAAGCAAAATGCCTCTCAACATGCACTGTAACAGTGAGCAGTTTAATACCGACCATTTCAATGATCACATATAATTGAACTTCCCACCTTTCTGTCTTTCTTCAGAAGGTGCAGCATAGGGTATAGACAACCACGTGAAGGCAGCATGCTGCACCCAGCGCCAAGCACCCATTACCCTCTCCACGCAGGCTCTAACCTGACAACCTACCTCTGCTCCTGCCACTGGTCCAAGGAAATGGGTCGATGCTTCAGCTGATGCCTGTAGATCCCCTGCTCTGAAAGGCCATTGCTTCCACCCACCATGCCCTCCTGAGGAACAGGCTGTCAGACCTGCCGAGAGGCAGCCACCCTCGAGGAGAAGAAGCAAGCCCCAAAACATCACAGAGTGTAACAACAAAGATGAGAATGCCATGGTTAACCTCTGGGGTCGTGCACTCAGCCTCATGGAAGTGGCAGTGTCCTTGTCCAAAAAGGGCAGGAAGAACCTGTGGTGGGATAGCAGAGGGTTTGGTTTTCAAGAACCATTATAAGACAACACAAATTACAGATAATTCTGGTTTTGATGAGTGAGCTGTTGAATTAGTCCTAATGGGATTTGACTGGCTGTGTGTGGAATTTAGGGTTAAGTCTCACTCTTATGGCAAGCACTTTTCCTTCATTTCCTTTCCATGATCTCTGTTTCTCTAGCAGCTGGCAGGTCAAAGAAACAGCCCAGATGTTTGCTATGCACATCTTTCAGTGATTTCCTACCTTAAAAAACAGAAAATCAAATGTTGCAATGGCCATATTCTGACAAAAGGCAATAAACTAAACAGTGCGCTTAAAAGGTAACCTTCTATCTGCAGATGCGACCTCACACCATAGACTATTAGCTATCATGCAGTAGTTGGCTAATGCTTCTGGACCTTGATTGCACTCATCTGAACGCTTCAGGATATGGATGGATAAAGTCTGATCTTTTGCCATTGCTCCTCTGGGTTCGTAGCTTGTTGGTCAATCTCACAGTCAGGAAAATTTCAGTTGCTTTGGAAACAGCAGTCGTTGCTCGGGTGTTTAAAAGTTTTAGTTTATTTCATGCAAGAATGATTTTCGTCTTATGATCAAAACAAGTAATGTACTGTAGTATAACATAAATTGTCATGACTTAAATAGATTTAGACTTGACAGACTGTGTAGTATCCAAGTCGTTCAAGTATAAAAGCGATGAATGGCATTATGCCTATCACAAGAAGTGTGGCTGTCAACTGCAATCACTTCTGTAGCATTCAGGAAACAAGGACAATTCAAATCTTCAAACCACGAAGCATCTGCTTCTGTATAGCTTTTTTTTTTCCTCCAGTGCTATACCGCTGAATTTCTTTTATAACTAGCTTTTTTTGATATCCCTTGTAACTTTGGTCATTTGCCTTGGAATATAATATATATTGCTGTATAACCAGAATAAGAATCTCTATATAGTTGGAATTACATTTACATGGTGCACAATCTTGGGGGAAAATTCCTTGTAATATCACAGCAGAATAAGCTGATAGAAGGACAGACACCAGGACTGTCAGTAGGAGTAACAAGAAGGAGAATTAGAAAGCCTGTAGGAGCTCAGCATTTCTGTCTAAACCCATGCAGAAATACCATTAACAGGAACAGCTTGTGCAACAGCAAGCTTACAGGGCACATGGTGCTGTATACTCTTAAAATTGCAGTAAGCATCCAGAATTTTTAGCACAATGTCACTTGCTGCAAGTAGTGCTAGCAGAAACGGAGGGAGCATATGGTAGAGATTAGTCTCTGCTCAGGTATATGCATAAAGGAGGCAGTGCTGACCTTACTTTAACGAGTGTCCTGTGCTTGAAAGGCAAAGTAGCACACTATAGCTGTGTCAGGGCCTGAAGGACAGCTCTTTGCTCAGTTCAAGTAGCTCTTGGAGAAGGGGTTGGCTTTGCTTGCTGATGTCTTCTGGAGCAGCAGCTGCTCCATGGGTAATTGAAATCATTCTCTGTCTGGCTTGTGCTGAGTTCTCTGGCAACTGAGGCTGGTCCTTGGCCAAGGAAGCAGAAGTGGAGCCCTGCCGTGGGGAGAAAGGCTGCAAACTTAAGCTTGAATGCTGACCTTCTGTGTAGCATTTGAGTCAACATTACCTAAGCCATACTCCAATGACAGTCCCAGTGCTCAGTGTCCAACAGTGTCTCTGTCCCTGTGGCCCTATGCAAAACATT